>NW_027141568.1:135000-145000 GCF_036365525.1 Heterodontus francisci
AGTGTCTGGGCTGTGGTATGTGTGTGTGTATGTGTTTGTGTGTGCATATATATAAGTGTCAGTATCTGGAGTTTGGTGTGTGTGTTGGTGTCTGCGTGTGTTTGTGTGTGTGTGTGTGTGTGTGTGCATACATATAAGTCTCAGTGTCTGGGTTGTGGTGTGTGTGTGTGTGTGTGGGTGTCTGTGTGTGGGTGTGTGTATGTGTGTGTGGGTGTCTGTGTGTGTGTGTGTGTGTGTGTGTGTGTGTTTGTATGTGTGTGTTTGTGTGTGTGTGCATATATATAAGTCTCAGGTTCTGGGCTGTGGGGTGTGTGTGTGTGTCTGTGCATAGAAATATATGTCTCAGTGTCTGGACTGTGCTGTGTGTGTGTGCAGATATATAAGTCTCAGGGTCTGGGCTGTGGTGTGTGTGTGTCTGTGTGTGCACAGAAATATATGTCTCAGTGTATGGGCTGTGGTGTGTGTGTGTGTGTGTGTGTGTGTGTGTGTGTGTGTGTGCATAGAAATATGTGTCTCAGTGCCTGGACTGTGGTGTGATGTGATTGTGCATGTATATAAGCCTCAGTGTCTGGGCTGTGGTGTGTGGGTTGTGTGTGTGTGTGCTTAAATATATGTCTCAGTTTTCTGGGCTGTGGTGTGTGTTTGTGTGTGTGTTTGTGTGTGTGTGCATAAATATAAGTCTCAGTGTCTGGGCTGTGGTGTGTGTTTGTGTGTGTGTGTGTTTTTCTGTGCGTTTGTGTGTGTGTGTGTGTGTGTGCACATATATAAGTCTCAGAATCTGGGCTGTGGTGTGTGTGTGTGCGTGTGTGTTTGTGTGTATGTGTGCATATATATAAGCCTCAATGTCTGGGCTGTGGTGTGTGTGTTTGTGTGTGTGTGTGGGTGTATGTGTGCGCATACATCTAACTCTCAGGGTCACGGATGTGATGTGCGTGTGTGTGGGTGTATTTGTGTGTGTGTGTGTGCATATATATAAGTCTCAGTGTCTGGGCTGTAGTGTGTGTGCGTGTGTCTGTGTGTGTGTGTGAGTGTGTGTGTGTGGGTGTCTTTGTGTGGGTGTGTGTGTGTTGTGTGTGTGTGTGTGTGTGTGCATATGGATAATTCACAATGTCTGGGCTGTGGTGTGTGTGTGCGGATACATAAGTCTCAGAATCTGGGCTGTGGTGTGTGTGCATATATATAAGTCTCAGTGTCTGGGCTGTAGTGAGTGTTTGATGTGTGTGTGCATATATATAAGTCTCAGAATCTGGGCTGTGGTGTGTGTGCAGATATATAAGTCTCAGTGTCTGGGCTGTAGTGTGTGTGTGTGTGTGTGTGCATATGGATAATTCACAATGTCTGGGCTGTGGTGTGTTTGCGTGTGTGTGCAAATATATAAGTCTCAGGTTCTGGGCTGTGGTGTGTGTGTGTGTGTGTCTGTGCATAGAAATATATGTCTCAGTGTCTGGACTGTGCTGTGTGTGTGTGCAGATATATAAGTTTCAGGGTCTGGGCTGTGGTGTGTGTGTGTCTGTGTGTGCATAGAAATATATGTCTCAGTGTCTGGGCTGTGGTGTGTGTGTGTGTGCATTGAAATATATGTCTCAGTGCCTGGACTGTGGTGTGTGTGTGTGTGCAGATATATAAGTCTCAGTGTTTGGGCTGTGGTGTGATGTGATTGTGCATGTATATAAGCCTCAGTGTCTGGGCTGTGATGTGTGGGTTGTGTGTGTGTGTGTGTGCATAAATATAAGTCTCAGTGTCGGGGCTGTGGTGTGTGTGTGTGCATAGAAATATATGTCTCAGTTTTCTGGGCTGTGGTGTGTGTTTGTGTGTGTGTGCATAAATATAAGTCTCAGCGTCTGGGCTGTGGTGTGTTTTTGTGTGTGTGTGTTTTTTCTGTGCGTTTGTGTGTGTGTGTGTGCACATATATAAGTCTCAGAGTCTGGGCTGTGGTGTGTGTGTGTGTGTTTGTGTGTATGTGTGCATATATATAATTCTCAATGTCTGGGCTGTCGTGTGTGTGTTTGTGTGTGTGTGTGTGTGCATAGATATAAGTGTCAGTGTCTGGGCTGTGGTTTATGTGTGTGTGTGTGTGTGTGTGTGTGTGTGTGTGTGTGTGGGTGTCTGTGTGTGGGTGTCTGTGTGTGGGTGTCTGTGTGCGCATACATCTAACTCTCAGGGTCTCGGCTGTGATGTATGTGTGTGTGTGTGTGTGTGTGCATGTATATATAAGTCTCAGTGTCTGGGCTGTAGTGTGTGTGTGTGTGTATGTGTATGCATATATATAAGTCTCAGTGTCTCGGCTGTGGTATGTGTGTGTGTATGTGTTTGTGTGTGCATATATATGAGTTTCAGTATCTGGGGTTTGGTGTGTGTGTTGGTGTCTGCGTGTGTTTGTGTGTGTGTGTGTGCATACATATAAGTCTCAGTGTCTGGGCTGTGGTGTGTGTGTGTTTGTGTGTGAGTGTCTGTGTGTGGGTGTGTGTGTGTGTGGGTGGGTGTCTGTGTGTGTGTGTGTGTGTGTGTGTGTGTGTTTGTATGTGTGTGTTTGTGTGTGTGTGTGTGTGCATATAGATAAGTCTCAGTTTCTGGGCTGTGGTGTGTGTGTGTGTGTCTGTGCATAGAAATATATGTCTCAGTGTCTGGACTGTGCTGTGTGTGTGTTCAGATATATAAGTCTCAGGGTCTGGGCTGTGTTGTGTGTGTGTCTGTGTGTGCATCGAAATATATGTCTCAGTGTCTGGGCTGTGGTGTGTGTGTGTGTGTGTGTGTGTGCATAGAAATATGTCTCTCAGTGCCTGGACTGTGGTGTGATGTGATTGTGCATGTATATAAGCCTCAGTGTCTGGGCTGTGGTGTGATGTGATTGTGCCTGTATATAAGCCTCAGTGTCTGGGCTGTGGTGTGTGGGTTGTGTGTGTGTGTGCTTAAATAGAAGTCTCAGTGTCGGGGCTGTGGTGTGTGTGTGTGTGTATGTGTGAGTGTGTGTGTGTGCATAGAAATATATGTCTCAGTTTTCCGGGCTGTGGTGTGTGTTTGTGTGTGTGTGTGTGTGTTTGTGTGTGTGTGCATAAATATAAGTCTCAGTGTCTGGGCTGTGGTGTGTGTTTGTTTGTGTGTGTGTTTTTCTGTGCGTTTGTGTGTGTGTGTGTGTGCACATATATAAGTCTCAGAGTCTGGGCTGTAGTGTGCGTGTGTGTGTGTGTGTTTGTGTGTATGGGTGCATATATATAAGTCTCAATGTCTGGGCTGTGGTGTGTGTGTTTGTGTGTGTGTGTGTGTGGGTGTATGTGTGCGCATACATCTAACTCTCAGGGTCACGGCTGTGATGTGCGTGTGTGTGTGTGTATTTGTGTGTGTGTGTGTGCATATATATAAGTCTCAGTGTCTGGGCTGTAGTGTGTGTGTGTGTGTGTGTGTGTGTGTGTGTGTGTGTGTGTGTGTGTGTGTGTGTGTGTGTGCATATATATAAGTCTCAGTATCTGGGGTGTGGCGTGTGTGTTGGTGTCTGCGTGTGTTTGTGTGTGTGTGTGTGTGTGTGTGCATACATATAAGTCTCAGTGTCTGGGCTGTGGTGTGTGTGTGTGTGTGTGTGTGGGTGTCTCTGTGTGGGGGTGTGTGTGTGTGTGTGGGGGTGTCTGTGTGTGGGTGTGTGTGTGTGTGTGTGTGTGCATATATATAAGTCTCAGTGTCTGGGCTGTGGTGTGTGTGTGTGTTTGTGTGTGTGTACATATATATAAGTCTCAGTGTCTGTGATGTGGTGTGTGTGTGGGTGTGCGCGTGTGCGTCTGTGTGTGTGGGTGTTTGTGTGCGTGTGTGTGTGTGTGTGTGCATATATATAAGTCTCAGTGTCTGGGAGGTGGTGTGTGTGTGTGTGTGTGGGTTTCTGTGTGTGTGTGTGTTTTTGTGTTTGTGTGTGTGCATATATATAAGAATCAATGTCTGGGCTGTGGTGTGTGTGTGTGTGCGGGTGTCTGTGTGTGTGTGTGAGTGTGTGTGTGGGTGTCTTTGTGTGTGTGTGTGTGTGTTGTGTGTGTGTGTGTGCATATGGATCATTCACAATGTGTGGACTGTGGTGTGTGTGTGTGTGCATCGAAATAAGGCTCAGTGTCTTTGCTGTGGTGTGTGTGTGTGTGTGTGCATATGGATAATTTACAATGTCTGGACTGTGGTGTGTTCGTGTGTGTGTGTGCGGATATATAAGTCTCAGGGTCTGGGCTGTGGTGAGTGTGTGATGTGTGTGTGCATATATATAAGTCTCAGAATCTGGGCTGTGGTGTGTGTGCATATATATGAGTCTCAGTGTCTGGGCTGTCGTGTGTTTGTGTGTGTGTGCATATGGATAATTCACAATGTCTGGGCTGTGGTGTGTTTGCGTGTGTGTGCATATATATAAGTCTCGGGTTCTGGGCTGTGGTGTGTGTGTGTGTTTCTGTGCATAGAAATATATGTCTCAGTGTCTGGACTGTGCTGTGTTTGGGTGCAGATATATAAGTCTCAGGGTCTGGGCTATGGTGTGTGTGTGTCTGTGTGTGCATAGAAATATATACAAAGAAACAAAGAACAAAGAACAAAGATAATTACAGCACAGGAACAGGCCCTTCGGCCCTCCAAGCCTGCGCCGATCCAGATCCTCTCTCTAAACATGTCGCCTATTTTCTAAGGTTCTGTATCTCTTTTCTTCCTGCCCATTCATGTATCTGTCTAGATACATCTTAAAAGACTCCATCGTGCCCGCATCTACCACCTCCGCTGGCAATGCGTTCCAGGTGCCCACCACCCTCTGCGTAAAGAACTTTCCACGCATATCCCCCCTAAACTTTTCCCCTTTCACTTTGAACTCGTGTCCTCTAGTAATTGAAACCCCCACTCTGGGAAAAAGCCTCTTGCTATCCACCCTGTCTATACCTCTCATGATTTTGTACACCTCAATCAGGTCCCCCCTCAACCTCCGTCTTTCTAATGAAAATAATCCTAATCTGCTCAACCTCTCTTCATAGCTAGCGCCCTCCATACCAGGCAACATCTTGGTGAACCTCCTCTGCACCCTCTCCAAAGCATCCACATCCTTTTGATAATGTGGCGACCAGAACTGTACGCAGTATTCCAAATGTGGCCGAACCAAAGTCCTATACAACTGTAACATGACCTGCCAACTCTTGTACTCAATGCCCCGTCCGATGAAGGAAAGCATGCCGTATGCCTTCTTGACCACTCTATTTACCTGCGTTGCCACCTTCAGGGAACAGTGGACCTGAAACACCCAAATCTCTCTGGACATCAATTTTCCCCAGGACTTTTCCATTTACTGTATAGTTCACTCTTGAATTGGATCTTCCAAAATGCATCACCTCGCATTTGCCCTGATTGAACTCCATCTGCCATTTCTCTGCCCAACTCTCCAATCTATCTATATTCTGCTGTATTCTCTGACAGTCCCCTTCACTATCTGCTACTCCACCAATCTTAGTGTCGTCTGCAAATTTGCTAATCAGTCCACCTATACTTTCCTCCAAATCATTAATGTATATCACAAACAACAGTGGTTCCAGCACGGATCCCTGTGGAACACCACTGGTCACACGTCTCCATTTTGAGAAACTCCCTTCTACTGCTACTCTCTGTCTCCTGTTGCCCAGCCAGTTCTTTATCCATCTAGCTAGTACACCTTGGACCCCAAGCGCCTTCACTTTCTCCATCAGCCTGCCATGGGGAACCTTATCAAACGCCTTACTGAAGTCCATGTATATGACATCGACAGCCCTTCCCTCATCAATCAACTTTGTCACTTCCTCAAAGAATTCTATTAAGTTGGTAAGACATGACCTTCCCTGCACAAAACCATGTTGCCTATCACTGATGAGCCCATTTTCTTCCAAATGGGAATAGATCCTATCCCTCAGTATCTTCTCCAGCAGCTTCCCTACCACTGACGTCAGGCTCACCGGTCTATAATTACCTGGATTATCCCTGCTACCCTTCTTAAACAAGGGGACAACATTAGCAATTCTCCAGTCCTCCGGGACCTCACCCGTGTTTAAGGATGCTGCAAAGATATCTGTTAAGGCCCCAGCTATTTCCTCTCTCGCTTCCCTCAGTAACCTGGGATAGATCCCATCCGGACCTGGGGACTTGTCCACCTTAATGCCCTTTAGAATACCCAACACTTCCTCCCTCCTTATGCCGACTTGACCTAGAGTAATCAAACATCTGTTCCTAACCTCAACATCCGTCATGTCCCTCTCCTCGGTGAATACCGATGCAAAGTACTCATTTAGAATCTCACCCATTTTCTCTGAGTCCAAGCATAACATTCCTCCTTTGTCCTTTAGTGGGCCAATCCTTTCTCTAGTTACCCTCTTTCTCCTTATATATGAATAAAAGGCTTTGGGATTTTCCTTAACCCTGTTTGCTAAAGATATTTCATGACCCCTTTTAGCCCTCTTAATTCCTCGTTTCAGATTGGTCCTACATTCCCGATATTCTTTCAAAGCTTCGTCTTTCATCAGCCGCCTAGACCTTATGTATGCTTCCTTTTTCCTCTTAGCTAGTCTCACAATTTCACCTGTCATCCATGGTACCCTAATCTTGCCATTTCTATCCCTCATTTTCACAGGAACATGTCTCTCCTGCACGCTAATCAACCTCTCTTTAAAAGCCTCCCACATATCACATGTGGATTTACCTTCAAACAGCTGCTCCCAATCTACATTTCCCAGCTCCTGCCGAATTTTGGTGTAGTTGGCCTTCCCCCAATTTAGCACTCTCCCTTTTGGACCACTCTCGTCTTTGTCCATGAGTATTTTAAAGCTTACGGAATTGTGATCACTATTCCCAAAGTAGTCCCCTACTGAAACTTCAACAACCTGGCCGGGCTCATTCCCCAACACCAGGTCTAGTATGGCCCCTTCCCGAGTTGGACTATTTACATACTGCTCCAGAAAACCCTCCTGGATGCTCCTTACAAATTCTGCTCCATCTGGACCTCTAACACTAAGCGAATCCCAGTCAATGTTGGGAAAATTAAAATCTCCTATCACCACCACCCTGTTGCTCCTACATCTTTCCATAATCTGTTTACATATTTGTACCTCTATCTCACGCTCGCTGTTGGGAGGCCTGTAGTACAGCCCCAACATTGTTACCGCACCCTTCCTATTTCTGAGTTCTGTCCATATTGCCTCACTGCTCGAGTCCTCCATAGTGCCCTCCTTCAGCACAGCTGTGATATCCTCTTTGACCAGTAATGCAACTCCTCCACCCCTTTTACCTCCCTCTCTATCCCGCCTGAAGCATCGATATCCTGGGATATTTAGGTGCCAATCATGCCCTTCCCTCAACCAAGTCTCAGTAATAGCAATAACATCATACTCCCAGGTACTAATCCAAGCCCTAAGTTCATCTGCCTTACCTACTACACTTCTTGCATTAAGACAAATGCACCTCAGACCACCAGTCCCTTTATATTCATCATCTGCTCCCTGCCTGCTCTTCCCCTTAGTCACACTGACTTCATTATCTAGTTCCTTACAGGCTTTTGTTACTACCTCCTTACTGTCAACTGACCTCAATTGGTTCCCATCCCCCTGCCACATTAGTTTAAACCCTCCCCAACAGCGTTAGCAAAAGCACCTCCAAGGACATTGGTTCCAGTCCGGCCCAGGTGTAGACCGTCCAATTTGTAATAGTCCCACCTCCCCCAGAACCGGTCCCAATGTCCCAAAAATCTGAACCCCTCCTTCCTGCACCATCTCTCAAGCCACGCATTCATCCTGACTATTCTTTCATTTTTACTCTGACTATCACGTGGCACTGGTAGTAATCCTGAGATTACTACCTTTGAGGTCCTACTTTTTAACTTGGCTCCTAACTCCCTAAACTCTGCATGTAGGACCTCATCCCGTTTTTTACCTATATCATTAGTGCCTATGTGCACAATGACAACTGGCTGTTCACCCTCCCCCTTTAGAATGTTCTGCAGCCGATCTGAGACGTCCCTGACCCGTGCACCTGGGAGGCAACATACCATTCGGGAGCCTCGTTTTCGACCACAGAACCGCCTATCTACTCCCCTTACAATCGAATCCCCTACGACTATAGCCCTTCCACTCTTTTTCCCGCCCTTCGGACAGCAGAGCCAGCCACGGTGCCATGGACCTGGCTACTGCTGCCTTCCCCTGGTGAGCCATCTCCCTCAACAGTATCCAAAACGGTATACTTGTTTTGGAGGGAGATGACCGCAGGGGACTCCTGCGCTGCCTTCCTGCTCTTTCTCTGCCTTTTGGTCACCCATTCCCTTTCTCCCTCAGCAATCCTAATCTGCGGTGTGACCAATTCACTAAACGTGCTATCCACGACCTCCTCAGCATCGCGCATGCTCCAAAGTGAGTCCATCCGCAGCTCGAGAGCCGTCATGCGGTCTAACAAGAGCTGCAGCTGGACACACTTCCTGCACGTGAAGGAGTCAGGGTCATCAGCCATGTCCCTGAGCTCCCACATTGAGCAAGAGGAGCATGATACGGGTCTGAGATCTCCTGCCATTTTTAATCTTAAGTTTAAACTTAGTTAAATGAAAAAGGAACGAAAAGTTTTTACCAATCACAATAAAACCAGAGAAATCGAAAAAGCCTTACCTTATAAACACCCCACCGAGTCCTTTTTTTTGGTTAGAGGAGGAGGGCGGGTGGGAGACACTACAAGTGTGGTGTCTCGGGTTCAGAAACCGCCCAAATATATAGTGTTTTACTTACCCAGCAGCCCCCTGGCCCAGCAGCCCCCTGGCCTCCGCCGAAAAACAAAAGGAAATTAAATTTACTTTCAAACGGACTTTCCCAGCTGCTCACTCGCTCACACGCTGCTCCCGAAAAAGCTGCTGCACTGTCTCAGTGTCTGGGCTGTGGTGTGTGTGTGTGTGTGTGTGTGTGCATAGAAATATATGCCTCAGTGCCTGGACTGTGGTGTGTGTGTGTGCAGATATATAAGTATCAGTGTCTGGGCTGTGGTGTGATGTGATTGTGCATGTATATAAGCCTCAGTGTCTGGGCTGTGGTGTGTGGGTTGTGTGTGTGTGTGCATAAATATAAGTCTCAGTGCCGGGGCTGTGGTGTGTGTGTGTGTGTGTGTGAGTGTGTGAGTGTGTGTGTATAGAAATATATGTCACAGTTTTCTGCGCTGTGGTGTGTGTTTGTGTGTGTGTGTGTGTGTTATTTCTGTGCGTTTGTGTGTGTGTGTGTGTGCACATATATCAGTCTCAGAGTCTGTGCTGTGGTGTGTGTGTGTGTGTGTGTTTGTGTGTATATATATAAGTCTCAATGTCTGGGCTGTGGTGTGTGGGTTGTGTGTGTGTGTGCATAAATATAAGTCTCAGTGCCGGGGCTGTGGTGTGTGTGTGTGTGTGTGTGTGAGTGTGTGAGTGTGTGTGTATAGAAATATATGTCACAGTTTTCTGCGCTGTGGTGTGTGTTTGTGTGTGTGTGTGTGTGTTATTTCTGTGCGTTTGTGTGTGTGTGTGTGTGCACATATATCAGTCTCAGAGTCTGTGCTGTGGTGTGTGTGTGTGTGTGTGTGTTTGTGTGTATATATATAAGTCTCAATGTCTGGGCTGTGGTGTGTGTGTTTGTGTGTGCGTGTGTGTGTGCATAGATATAAGTCTCAGTGTCTGGGCTGTGATTTGTGTGTGTGTGTATGGGGGTGTCTGTGTGTGTGTGTGTGGGTGTCTGCGTGTGGGTGTCTGTGTGCACATACATATAACTCTCCGGGTCTCGGCTGTGATGTGTGTGTGTGTGTGTATATATATAAGTCTCAGTGTCTGGGCTGTAGTGCGTGTGTGTGTGTGTGTGTATGTGTTTGCATATATATAAGTCTCAGTGTCTGGGCTGTGGTATGTGTGTGTGTGTGTGTTTGTGTGTGCATATATATAAGTCTCAGTATCTGGGGTGTGGTGGGTGTGTTGGTGTCTGCGTGTGTTTGTGTGTGTGTGTGTGTGTGTGTGTGTGTGTCTGTGTCTGTGTATATATAT
>NW_027141568.1:165000-172500 GCF_036365525.1 Heterodontus francisci
GTGTGTGTGTGTGTGCATATATATAAGTCTCAGTGTCTGGGAGGTGGTGTGTGTGTGTGTGTGTGGGTTTCTGTGTGTGTGTGTGTTTTTGTGTTTGTGTGTGTGCATATATATAAGAATCAATGTCTGGGCTGTGGTGTGTGTGTGTGTGCGGGTGTCTGTGTGTGTGTGTGAGTGTGTGTGTGGGTGTCTTTGTGTGTGTGTGTGTGTGTTGGGTGTGTGTGTGTGCATATGGATCATTCACAATGTGTGGACTGTGGTGTGTGTGTGTGTGCATCGAAATAAGGCTCAGTGTCTTTGCTGTGGTGTGTGTGTGTGTGTGTGCATATGGATAATTTACAATGTCTGGACTGTGGTGTGTTCGTGTGTGTGTGTGCGGATATATAAGTCTCAGGGTCTGGGCTGTGGTGAGTGTGTGATGTGTGTGTGCATATATATAAGTCTCAGAATCTGGGCTGTGGTGTGTGTGCATATATATGAGTCTCAGTGTCTGGGCTGTCGTGTGTTTGTGTGTGTGTGCATATGGATAATTCACAATGTCTGGGCTGTGGTGTGTTTGCGTGTGTGTGCATATATATAAGTCTCGGGTTCTGGGCTGTGGTGTGTGTGTGTGTTTCTGTGCATAGAAATATATGTCTCAGTGTCTGGACTGTGCTGTGTTTGGGTGCAGATATATAAGTCTCAGGGTCTGGGCTATGGTGTGTGTGTGTCTGTGTGTGCATAGAAATATATACAAAGAAACAAAGAACAAAGAACAAAGATAATTACAGCACAGGAACAGGCCCTTCGGCCCTCCAAGCCTGCGCCGATCCAGATCCTCTCTCTAAACATGTCGCCTATTTTCTAAGGTTCTGTATCTCTTTTCTTCCTGCCCATTCATGTATCTGTCTAGATACATCTTAAAAGACTCCATCGTGCCCGCATCTACCACCTCCGCTGGCAATGCGTTCCAGGTGCCCACCACCCTCTGCGTAAAGAACTTTCCACGCATATCCCCCCTAAACTTTTCCCCTTTCACTTTGAACTCGTGTCCTCTAGTAATTGAAACCCCCACTCTGGGAAAAAGCCTCTTGCTATCCACCCTGTCTATACCTCTCATGATTTTGTACACCTCAATCAGGTCCCCCCTCAACCTCCGTCTTTCTAATGAAAATAATCCTAATCTGCTCAACCTCTCTTCATAGCTAGCGCCCTCCATACCAGGCAACATCTTGGTGAACCTCCTCTGCACCCTCTCCAAAGCATCCACATCCTTTTGATAATGTGGCGACCAGAACTGTACGCAGTATTCCAAATGTGGCCGAACCAAAGTCCTATACAACTGTAACATGACCTGCCAACTCTTGTACTCAATGCCCCGTCCGATGAAGGAAAGCATGCCGTATGCCTTCTTGACCACTCTATTTACCTGCGTTGCCACCTTCAGGGAACAGTGGACCTGAAACACCCAAATCTCTCTGGACATCAATTTTCCCCAGGACTTTTCCATTTAATGTATAGTTCACTCTTGAATTGGATCTTCCAAAATGCATCACCTCGCATTTGCCCTGATTGAACTCCATCTGCCATTTCTCTGCCCAACTCTCCAATCTATCTATATTCTGCTGTATTCTCTGACAGTCCCCTTCACTATCTGCTACTCCACCAATCTTAGTGTCGTCTGCAAATTTGCTAATCAGTCCACCTATACTTTCCTCCAAATCATTAATGTATATCACAAACAACAGTGGTTCCAGCACGGATCCCTGTGGAACACCACTGGTCACACGTCTCCATTTTGAGAAACTCCCTTCTACTGCTACTCTCTGTCTCCTGTTGCCCAGCCAGTTCTTTATCCATCTAGCTAGTACACCTTGGACCCCAAGCGCCTTCACTTTCTCCATCAGCCTGCCATGGGGAACCTTATCAAACGCCTTACTGAAGTCCATGTATATGACATCGACAGCCCTTCCCTCATCAATCAACTTTGTCACTTCCTCAAAGAATTCTATTAAGTTGGTAAGACATGACCTTCCCTGCACAAAACCATGTTGCCTATCACTGATGAGCCCATTTTCTTCCAAATGGGAATAGATCCTATCCCTCAGTATCTTCTCCAGCAGCTTCCCTACCACTGACGTCAGGCTCACCGGTCTATAATTACCTGGATTATCCCTGCTACCCTTCTTAAACAAGGGGACAACATTAGCAATTCTCCAGTCCTCCGGGACCTCACCCGTGTTTAAGGATGCTGCAAAGATATCTGTTAAGGCCCCAGCTATTTCCTCTCTCGCTTCCCTCAGTAACCTGGGATAGATCCCATCCGGACCTGGGGACTTGTCCACCTTAATGCCCTTTAGAATACCCAACACTTCCTCCCTCCTTATGCCGACTTGACCTAGAGTAATCAAACATCTGTTCCTAACCTCAACATCCGTCATGTCCCTCTCCTCGGTGAATACCGATGCAAAGTACTCATTTAGAATCTCACCCATTTTCTCTGAGTCCAAGCATAACATTCCTCCTTTGTCCTTTAGTGGGCCAATCCTTTCTCTAGTTACCCTCTTTCTCCTTATATATGAATAAAAGGCTTTGGGATTTTCCTTAACCCTGTTTGCTAAAGATATTTCATGACCCCTTTTAGCCCTCTTAATTCCTCGTTTCAGATTGGTCCTACATTCCCGATATTCTTTCAAAGCTTCGTCTTTCATCAGCCGCCTAGACCTTATGTATGCTTCCTTTTTCCTCTTAGCTAGTCTCACAATTTCACCTGTCATCCATGGTACCCTAATCTTGCCATTTCTATCCCTCATTTTCACAGGAACATGTCTCTCCTGCACGCTAATCAACCTCTCTTTAAAAGCCTCCCACATATCACATGTGGATTTACCTTCAAACAGCTGCTCCCAATCTACATTTCCCAGCTCCTGCCGAATTTTGGTGTAGTTGGCCTTCCCCCAATTTAGCACTCTCCCTTTTGGACCACTCTCGTCTTTGTCCATGAGTATTTTAAAGCTTACGGAATTGTGATCACTATTCCCAAAGTAGTCCCCTACTGAAACTTCAACAACCTGGCCGGGCTCATTCCCCAACACCAGGTCTAGTATGGCCCCTTCCCGAGTTGGACTATTTACATACTGCTCCAGAAAACCCTCCTGGATGCTCCTTACAAATTCTGCTCCATCTGGACCTCTAACACTAAGCGAATCCCAGTCAATGTTGGGAAAATTAAAATCTCCTATCACCACCACCCTGTTGCTCCTACATCTTTCCATAATCTGTTTACATATTTGTACCTCTATCTCACGCTCGCTGTTGGGAGGCCTGTAGTACAGCCCCAACATTGTTACCGCACCCTTCCTATTTCTGAGTTCTGTCCATATTGCCTCACTGCTCGAGTCCTCCATAGTGCCCTCCTTCAGCACAGCTGTGATATCCTCTTTGACCAGTAATGCAACTCCTCCACCCCTTTTACCTCCCTCTCTATCCCGCCTGAAGCATCGATATCCTGGGATATTTAGGTGCCAATCATGCCCTTCCCTCAACCAAGTCTCAGTAATAGCAATAACATCATACTCCCAGGTACTAATCCAAGCCCTAAGTTCATCTGCCTTACCTACTACACTTCTTGCATTAAGACAAATGCACCTCAGACCACCAGTCCCTTTATATTCATCATCTGCTCCCTGCCTGCTCTTCCCCTTAGTCACACTGACTTCATTATCTAGTTCCTTACAGGCTTTTGTTACTACCTCCTTACTGTCAACTGACCTCAATTGGTTCCCATCCCCCTGCCACATTAGTTTAAACCCTCCCCAACAGCGTTAGCAAAAGCACCTCCAAGGACATTGGTTCCAGTCCGGCCCAGGTGTAGACCGTCCAATTTGTAATAGTCCCACCTCCCCCAGAACCGGTCCCAATGTCCCAAAAATCTGAACCCCTCCTTCCTGCACCATCTCTCAAGCCACGCATTCATCCTGACTATTCTTTCATTTTTACTCTGACTATCACGTGGCACTGGTAGTAATCCTGAGATTACTACCTTTGAGGTCCTACTTTTTAACTTGGCTCCTAACTCCCTAAACTCTGCATGTAGGACCTCATCCCGTTTTTTACCTATATCATTAGTGCCTATGTGCACAATGACAACTGGCTGTTCACCCTCCCCCTTTAGAATGTTCTGCAGCCGATCTGAGACGTCCCTGACCCGTGCACCTGGGAGGCAACATACCATTCGGGAGCCTCGTTTTCGACCACAGAACCGCCTATCTACTCCCCTTACAATCGAATCCCCTACGACTATAGCCCTTCCACTCTTTTTCCCGCCCTTCGGACAGCAGAGCCAGCCACGGTGCCATGGACCTGGCTACTGCTGCCTTCCCCTGGTGAGCCATCTCCCTCAACAGTATCCAAAACGGTATACTTGTTTTGGAGGGAGATGACCGCAGGGGACTCCTGCGCTGCCTTCCTGCTCTTTCTCTGCCTTTTGGTCACCCATTCCCTTTCTCCCTCAGCAATCCTAATCTGCGGTGTGACCAATTCACTAAACGTGCTATCCACGACCTCCTCAGCATCGCGCATGCTCCAAAGTGAGTCCATCCGCAGCTCGAGAGCCGTCATGCGGTCTAACAAGAGCTGCAGCTGGACACACTTCCTGCACGTGAAGGAGTCAGGGTCATCAGCCATGTCCCTGAGCTCCCACATTGAGCAAGAGGAGCATGATACGGGTCTGAGATCTCCTGCCATTTTTAATCTTAAGTTTAAACTTAGTTAAATGAAAAAGGAACGAAAAGTTTTTACCAATCACAATAAAACCAGAGAAATCGAAAAAGCCTTACCTTATAAACACCCCACCGAGTCCTTTTTTTTGGTTAGAGGAGGAGGGCGGGTGGGAGACACTACAAGTGTGGTGTCTCGGGTTCAGAAACCGCCCAAATATATAGTGTTTTACTTACCCAGCAGCCCCCTGGCCCAGCAGCCCCCTGGCCTCCGCCGAAAAACAAAAGGAAATTAAATTTACTTTCAAACGGACTTTCCCAGCTGCTCACTCGCTCACACGCTGCTCCCGAAAAAGCTGCTGCACTGTCTCAGTGTCTGGGCTGTGGTGTGTGTGTGTGTGTGTGTGTGTGCATAGAAATATATGCCTCAGTGCCTGGACTGTGGTGTGTGTGTGTGCAGATATATAAGTATCAGTGTCTGGGCTGTGGTGTGATGTGATTGTGCATGTATATAAGCCTCAGTGTCTGGGCTGTGGTGTGTGGGTTGTGTGTGTGTGTGCATAAATATAAGTCTCAGTGCCGGGGCTGTGGTGTGTGTGTGTGTGTGTGTGAGTGTGTGAGTGTGTGTGTATAGAAATATATGTCACAGTTTTCTGCGCTGTGGTGTGTGTTTGTGTGTGTGTGTGTGTGTTATTTCTGTGCGTTTGTGTGTGTGTGTGTGTGCACATATATCAGTCTCAGAGTCTGTGCTGTGGTGTGTGTGTGTGTGTGTGTTTGTGTGTATATATATAAGTCTCAATGTCTGGGCTGTGGTGTGTGGGTTGTGTGTGTGTGTGCATAAATATAAGTCTCAGTGCCGGGGCTGTGGTGTGTGTGTGTGTGTGTGTGAGTGTGTGAGTGTGTGTGTATAGAAATATATGTCACAGTTTTCTGCGCTGTGGTGTGTGTTTGTGTGTGTGTGTGTGTGTTATTTCTGTGCGTTTGTGTGTGTGTGTGTGTGTGCACATATATCAGTCTCAGAGTCTGTGCTGTGGTGTGTGTGTGTGTGTGTGTTTGTGTGTATATATATAAGTCTCAATGTCTGGGCTGTGGTGTGTGTGTTTGTGTGTGCGTGTGTGTGTGCATAGATATAAGTCTCAGTGTCTGGGCTGTGATTTGTGTGTGTGTGTATGGGGGTGTCTGTGTGTGTGTGTGTGGGTGTCTGCGTGTGGGTGTCTGTGTGCACATACATATAACTCTCCGGGTCTCGGCTGTGATGTGTGTGTGTGTGTGTATATATATAAGTCTCAGTGTCTGGGCTGTAGTGCGTGTGTGTGTGTGTGTGTATGTGTTTGCATATATATAAGTCTCAGTGTCTGGGCTGTGGTATGTGTGTGTGTGTGTGTTTGTGTGTGCATATATATAAGTCTCAGTATCTGGGGTGTGGTGGGTGTGTTGGTGTCTGCGTGTGTTTGTGTGTGTGTGTGTGTGTGTGTGTGTGTGTCTGTGTCTGTGTATATATATAAGTCTCAGTGTCTGGGCTGTGGTGTGTGTGTTGGTGTCTGCGTGTGCTTGTGTGTGGGTGTGTGCGTGTGTGTGTGTGCATATATATAAGTCTCAATGTAAGGGCTGTGGTGTGTGTGTGTGTGTGACTGTCTGTGTGTGGGTGCCTGTGTGTGTGTGCATATATATAAGTCTCAGGGTCTGGGCTGTGGTGTGTGTGTGTGTGTGCATATATGTAAGTCTTAGTGTCTGGGCTGTGGTGTGTGTGTGTGTGCCTGTGTGTGGGTGTGCGTGTGTGTGTGTGTGTGGGTGGGTGCCTGTGTGTGTGTGTGTGTGTGTGTTTGTGTGTGTGTGCATATATATATAAGAATCAGTGTCAGGGCTGTGGTGTGTGTGTGTGTGTGTGTGTGTGTGTGTGCATATATATAAGTCTCAGTGTCTGGGCTGTGGTGTGTGTGTGTGTGTGTGTGTGTGGGTGACTGTGTGTGGGTGTGTGTGTGTGTGTGTGGGTGGGTGTCTATGTGTGGTTGTGCTTGTGTGCTTGCGTGTGTGTGCATATATATAAGTCTCAGTGTCTGGGCCGTGGTGTGTGTTTGTGTGTGTTTGTACATATATATAAGTCTCAGTGTCTGGGCTGTGGTGTGTGTGTGTGTTTGTGTGTGTGTACATATATACAAGTCTTAGTGTCTGGGCTGTGATGTGTGTGTGTGTGTGGGTGTGTGTGTTTGTGTGTGTGTCTGTGTGTGAGTGTGTTTGTTTGTGTGTGTGTGCATATATATATAAGAATCAGTGTCTGGGCTGGGGTGTGTATGTGTGTCTGTGTGTGTGTGTGTGTGGGTGTCTGGGTGTGGGTGTGTGTGTGTGTGTGTGTTTGTGTGTGTGTGTGTGTGTGCATATATATAAGTCTCAGTGTCTGGGCCGTGGTGTGTGTTTGTGTGTGTTTGTACATATATATAAGTCCCAGTGTCTGGGCTGTGGTGTGTGTGTGTGTGTGTGTGTGTGTATGTGTGTGTTTGTGTGTGTGTATATGTGGGTGTCTGTGTGTGGGTGGGTGTCTGTGTGTGTGTGTGTGTTTTTGTGTTTGTGTGTGTGCATATATATAAGAATCAGTGTCTGGGCTGTGGTGTGTGTGTGTGTGCGGGTGTCTGTGTGTGTGTGTGAGTGTGTGTGTGTGGGTGTCTTTGTGTGGGTGTGTGTGTGTGTGTGTTGTGTGTGTGTGTGTGTGCATATGGATAATTCACAATGTCTGGACTGTGGTGTGTTTGTGTGTATTTGTGCGGATATATAAGTCTCAGGGTCTGGGCTGTGGTGAGTGTGTTGG
>NW_027141568.1:197500-205000 GCF_036365525.1 Heterodontus francisci
GTGTTTGTGTGTGTGTACATATATATAAGTCTCAGTGTCTGTGATGTGGTGTGTGTGTGGGTGTGCGCGTGTGCGTCTGTGTGTGTGGGTGTTTGTGTGCGTGTGTGTGTGTGTGTGTGCATATATATAAGTCTCAGTGTCTGGGAGGTGGTGTGTGTGTGTGTGTGTGGGTTTCTGTGTGTGTGTGTGTTTTTGTGTTTGTGTGTGTGCATATATATAAGAATCAATGTCTGGGCTGTGGTGTGTGTGTGTGTGCGGGTGTCTGTGTGTGTGTGTGAGTGTGTGTGTGGGTGTCTTTGTGTGTGTGTGTGTGTGTTGTGTGTGTGTGTGTGCATATGGATCATTCACAATGTGTGGACTGTGGTGTGTGTGTGTGTGCATCGAAATAAGGCTCAGTGTCTTTGCTGTGGTGTGTGTGTGTGTGTGTGCATATGGATAATTTACAATGTCTGGACTGTGGTGTGTTCCTGTGTGTGTGTGCGGATATATAAGTCTCAGGGTCTGGGCTGTGGTGAGTGTGTGATGTGTGTGTGCATATATATAAGTCTCAGAATCTGGGCTGTGGTGTGTGTGCATATATATGAGTCTCAGTGTCTGGGCTGTCGTGTGTTTGTGTGTGTGTGCATATGGATAATTCACAATGTCTGGGCTGTGGTGTGTTTGCGTGTGTGTGCATATATATAAGTCTCGGGTTCTGGGCTGTGGTGTGTGTGTGTGTTTCTGTGCATAGAAATATATGTCTCAGTGTCTGGACTGTGCTGTGTTTGGGTGCAGATATATAAGTCTCAGGGTCTGGGCTATGGTGTGTGTGTGTCTGTGTGTGCATAGAAATATATACAAAGAAACAAAGAACAAAGAACAAAGATAATTACAGCACA
The DNA here is from genome assembly GCF_036365525.1 of Heterodontus francisci. Classification (NCBI taxonomy): domain Eukaryota; kingdom Metazoa; phylum Chordata; class Chondrichthyes; order Heterodontiformes; family Heterodontidae; genus Heterodontus; species Heterodontus francisci. The sequence continues at coordinate 198,379 of NW_027141568.1, forward strand.
GGAACAGGCCCTTCGGCCCTCCAAGCCTGCGCCGATCCAGATCCTCTCTCTAAACATGTCGCCTATTTTCTAAGGTTCTGTATCTCTTTTCTTCCTGCCCATTCATGTATCTGTCTAGATACATCTTAAAAGACTCCATCGTGCCCGCATCTACCACCTCCGCTGGCAATGCGTTCCAGGTGCCCACCACCCTCTGCGTAAAGAACTTTCCACGCATATCCCCCCTAAACTTTTCCCCTTTCACTTTGAACTCGTGTCCTCTAGTAATTGAAACCCCCACTCTGGGAAAAAGCCTCTTGCTATCCACCCTGTCTATACCTCTCATGATTTTGTACACCTCAATCAGGTCCCCCCTCAACCTCCGTCTTTCTAATGAAAATAATCCTAATCTGCTCAACCTCTCTTCATAGCTAGCGCCCTCCATACCAGGCAACATCTTGGTGAACCTCCTCTGCACCCTCTCCAAAGCATCCACATCCTTTTGATAATGTGGCGACCAGAACTGTACGCAGTATTCCAAATGTGGCCGAACCAAAGTCCTATACAACTGTAACATGACCTGCCAACTCTTGTACTCAATGCCCCGTCCGATGAAGGAAAGCATGCCGTATGCCTTCTTGACCACTCTATTTACCTGCGTTGCCACCTTCAGGGAACAGTGGACCTGAAACACCCAAATCTCTCTGGACATCAATTTTCCCCAGGACTTTTCCATTTACTGTATAGTTCACTCTTGAATTGGATCTTCCAAAATGCATCACCTCGCATTTGCCCTGATTGAACTCCATCTGCCATTTCTCTGCCCAACTCTCCAATCTATCTATATTCTGCTGTATTCTCTGACAGTCCCCTTCACTATCTGCTACTCCACCAATCTTAGTGTCGTCTGCAAATTTGCTAATCAGTCCACCTATACTTTCCTCCAAATCATTAATGTATATCACAAACAACAGTGGTTCCAGCACGGATCCCTGTGGAACACCACTGGTCACACGTCTCCATTTTGAGAAACTCCCTTCTACTGCTACTCTCTGTCTCCTGTTGCCCAGCCAGTTCTTTATCCATCTAGCTAGTACACCTTGGACCCCAAGCGCCTTCACTTTCTCCATCAGCCTGCCATGGGGAACCTTATCAAACGCCTTACTGAAGTCCATGTATATGACATCGACAGCCCTTCCCTCATCAATCAACTTTGTCACTTCCTCAAAGAATTCTATTAAGTTGGTAAGACATGACCTTCCCTGCACAAAACCATGTTGCCTATCACTGATGAGCCCATTTTCTTCCAAATGGGAATAGATCCTATCCCTCAGTATCTTCTCCAGCAGCTTCCCTACCACTGACGTCAGGCTCACCGGTCTATAATTACCTGGATTATCCCTGCTACCCTTCTTAAACAAGGGGACAACATTAGCAATTCTCCAGTCCTCCGGGACCTCACCCGTGTTTAAGGATGCTGCAAAGATATCTGTTAAGGCCCCAGCTATTTCCTCTCTCGCTTCCCTCAGTAACCTGGGATAGATCCCATCCGGACCTGGGGACTTGTCCACCTTAATGCCCTTTAGAATACCCAACACTTCCTCCCTCCTTATGCCGACTTGACCTAGAGTAATCAAACATCTGTTCCTAACCTCAACATCCGTCATGTCCCTCTCCTCGGTGAATACCGATGCAAAGTACTCATTTAGAATCTCACCCATTTTCTCTGAGTCCAAGCATAACATTCCTCCTTTGTCCTTTAGTGGGCCAATCCTTTCTCTAGTTACCCTCTTTCTCCTTATATATGAATAAAAGGCTTTGGGATTTTCCTTAACCCTGTTTGCTAAAGATATTTCATGACCCCTTTTAGCCCTCTTAATTCCTCGTTTCAGATTGGTCCTACATTCCCGATATTCTTTCAAAGCTTCGTCTTTCATCAGCCGCCTAGACCTTATGTATGCTTCCTTTTTCCTCTTAGCTAGTCTCACAATTTCACCTGTCATCCATGGTACCCTAATCTTGCCATTTCTATCCCTCATTTTCACAGGAACATGTCTCTCCTGCACGCTAATCAACCTCTCTTTAAAAGCCTCCCACATATCACATGTGGATTTACCTTCAAACAGCTGCTCCCAATCTACATTTCCCAGCTCCTGCCGAATTTTGGTGTAGTTGGCCTTCCCCCAATTTAGCACTCTCCCTTTTGGACCACTCTCGTCTTTGTCCATGAGTATTTTAAAGCTTACGGAATTGTGATCACTATTCCCAAAGTAGTCCCCTACTGAAACTTCAACAACCTGGCCGGGCTCATTCCCCAACACCAGGTCTAGTATGGCCCCTTCCCGAGTTGGACTATTTACATACTGCTCCAGAAAACCCTCCTGGATGCTCCTTACAAATTCTGCTCCATCTGGACCTCTAACACTAAGCGAATCCCAGTCAATGTTGGGAAAATTAAAATCTCCTATCACCACCACCCTGTTGCTCCTACATCTTTCCATAATCTGTTTACATATTTGTACCTCTATCTCACGCTCGCTGTTGGGAGGCCTGTAGTACAGCCCCAACATTGTTACCGCACCCTTCCTATTTCTGAGTTCTGTCCATATTGCCTCACTGCTCGAGTCCTCCATAGTGCCCTCCTTCAGCACAGCTGTGATATCCTCTTTGACCAGTAATGCAACTCCTCCACCCCTTTTACCTCCCTCTCTATCCCGCCTGAAGCATCGATATCCTGGGATATTTAGGTGCCAATCATGCCCTTCCCTCAACCAAGTCTCAGTAATAGCAATAACATCATACTCCCAGGTACTAATCCAAGCCCTAAGTTCATCTGCCTTACCTACTACACTTCTTGCATTAAGACAAATGCACCTCAGACCACCAGTCCCTTTATATTCATCATCTGCTCCCTGCCTGCTCTTCCCCTTAGTCACACTGACTTCATTATCTAGTTCCTTACAGGCTTTTGTTACTACCTCCTTACTGTCAACTGACCTCAATTGGTTCCCATCCCCCTGCCACATTAGTTTAAACCCTCCCCAACAGCGTTAGCAAAAGCACCTCCAAGGACATTGGTTCCAGTCCGGCCCAGGTGTAGACCGTCCAATTTGTAATAGTCCCACCTCCCCCAGAACCGGTCCCAATGTCCCAAAAATCTGAACCCCTCCTTCCTGCACCATCTCTCAAGCCACGCATTCATCCTGACTATTCTTTCATTTTTACTCTGACTATCACGTGGCACTGGTAGTAATCCTGAGATTACTACCTTTGAGGTCCTACTTTTTAACTTGGCTCCTAACTCCCTAAACTCTGCATGTAGGACCTCATCCCGTTTTTTACCTATATCATTAGTGCCTATGTGCACAATGACAACTGGCTGTTCACCCTCCCCCTTTAGAATGTTCTGCAGCCGATCTGAGACGTCCCTGACCCGTGCACCTGGGAGGCAACATACCATTCGGGAGCCTCGTTTTCGACCACAGAACCGCCTATCTACTCCCCTTACAATCGAATCCCCTACGACTATAGCCCTTCCACTCTTTTTCCCGCCCTTCGGACAGCAGAGCCAGCCACGGTGCCATGGACCTGGCTACTGCTGCCTTCCCCTGGTGAGCCATCTCCCTCAACAGTATCCAAAACGGTATACTTGTTTTGGAGGGAGATGACCGCAGGGGACTCCTGCGCTGCCTTCCTGCTCTTTCTCTGCCTTTTGGTCACCCATTCCCTTTCTCCCTCAGCAATCCTAATCTGCGGTGTGACCAATTCACTAAACGTGCTATCCACGACCTCCTCAGCATCGCGCATGCTCCAAAGTGAGTCCATCCGCAGCTCGAGAGCCGTCATGCGGTCTAACAAGAGCTGCAGCTGGACACACTTCCTGCACGTGAAGGAGTCAGGGTCATCAGCCATGTCCCTGAGCTCCCACATTGAGCAAGAGGAGCATGATACGGGTCTGAGATCTCCTGCCATTTTTAATCTTAAGTTTAAACTTAGTTAAATGAAAAAGGAACGAAAAGTTTTTACCAATCACAATAAAACCAGAGAAATCGAAAAAGCCTTACCTTATAAACACCCCACCGAGTCCTTTTTTTTGGTTAGAGGAGGAGGGCGGGTGGGAGACACTACAAGTGTGGTGTCTCGGGTTCAGAAACCGCCCAAATATATAGTGTTTTACTTACCCAGCAGCCCCCTGGCCCAGCAGCCCCCTGGCCTCCGCCGAAAAACAAAAGGAAATTAAATTTACTTTCAAACGGACTTTCCCAGCTGCTCACTCGCTCACACGCTGCTCCCGAAAAAGCTGCTGCACTGTCTCAGTGTCTGGGCTGTGGTGTGTGTGTGTGTGTGTGTGTGTGCATAGAAATATATGCCTCAGTGCCTGGACTGTGGTGTGTGTGTGTGCAGATATATAAGTATCAGTGTCTGGGCTGTGGTGTGATGTGATTGTGCATGTATATAAGCCTCAGTGTCTGGGCTGTGGTGTGTGGGTTGTGTGTGTGTGTGCATAAATATAAGTCTCAGTGCCGGGGCTGTGGTGTGTGTGTGTGTGTGTGTGAGTGTGTGAGTGTGTGTGTATAGAAATATATGTCACAGTTTTCTGCGCTGTGGTGTGTGTTTGTGTGTGTGTGTGTGTGTTATTTCTGTGCGTTTGTGTGTGTGTGTGTGTGCACATATATCAGTCTCAGAGTCTGTGCTGTGGTGTGTGTGTGTGTGTGTGTTTGTGTGTATATATATAAGTCTCAATGTCTGGGCTGTGGTGTGTGGGTTGTGTGTGTGTGTGCATAAATATAAGTCTCAGTGCCGGGGCTGTGGTGTGTGTGTGTGTGTGTGTGAGTGTGTGAGTGTGTGTGTATAGAAATATATGTCACAGTTTTCTGCGCTGTGGTGTGTGTTTGTGTGTGTGTGTGTGTGTTATTTCTGTGCGTTTGTGTGTGTGTGTGTGTGCACATATATCAGTCTCAGAGTCTGTGCTGTGGTGTGTGTGTGTGTGTGTGTTTGTGTGTATATATATAAGTCTCAATGTCTGGGCTGTGGTGTGTGTGTTTGTGTGTGCGTGTGTGTGTGCATAGATATAAGTCTCAGTGTCTGGGCTGTGATTTGTGTGTGTGTGTATGGGGGTGTCTGTGTGTGTGTGTGTGGGTGTCTGCGTGTGGGTGTCTGTGTGCACATACATATAACTCTCCGGGTCTCGGCTGTGATGTGTGTGTGTGTGTGTATATATATAAGTCTCAGTGTCTGGGCTGTAGTGCGTGTGTGTGTGTGTGTGTATGTGTTTGCATATATATAAGTCTCAGTGTCTGGGCTGTGGTATGTGTGTGTGTGTGTGTGTTTGTGTGTGCATATATATAAGTCTCAGTATCTGGGGTGTGGTGGGTGTGTTGGTGTCTGCGTGTGTTTGTGTGTGTGTGTGTGTGTGTGTGTGTGTGTCTGTGTCTGTGTATATATATAAGTCTCAGTGTCTGGGCTGTGGTGTGTGTGTTGGTGTCTGCGTGTGCTTGTGTGTGGGTGTGTGCGTGTGTGTGTGTGCATATATATAAGTCTCAATGTAAGGGCTGTGGTGTGTGTGTGTGTGTGACTGTCTGTGTGTGGGTGCCTGTGTGTGTGTGCATATATATAAGTCTCAGGGTCTGGGCTGTGGTGTGTGTGTGTGTGTGCATATATGTAAGTCTTAGTGTCTGGGCTGTGGTGTGTGTGTGTGTGCCTGTGTGTGGGTGTGCGTGTGTGTGTGTGTGTGGGTGGGTGCCTGTGTGTGTGTGTGTGTGTGTGTTTGTGTGTGTGTGCATATATATATAAGAATCAGTGTCAGGGCTGTGGTGTGTGTGTGTGTGTGTGTGTGTGTGTGCATATATATAAGTCTCAGTGTCTGGGCTGCGGTGTGTGTGTGTGTGTGTGTGTGTGTGGGTGACTGTGTGTGGGTGTGTGTGTGTGTGTGTGGGTGGGTGTCTATGTGTGGTTGTGCTTGTGTGCTTGCGTGTGTGTGCATATATATAAGTCTCAGTGTCTGGGCCGTGGTGTGTGTTTGTGTGTGTTTGTACATATATATAAGTCTCAGTGTCTGGGCTGTGGTGTGTGTGTGTGTTTGTGTGTGTGTACATATATACAAGTCTTAGTGTCTGGGCTGTGATGTGTGTGTGTGTGTGGGTGTGTGTGTTTGTGTGTGTGTCTGTGTGTGAGTGTGTTTGTTTGTGTGTGTGTGCATATATATATAAGAATCAGTGTCTGGGCTGGGGTGTGTATGTGTGTCTGTGTGTGTGTGTGTGTGGGTGTCTGGGTGTGGGTGTGTGTGTGTGTGTGTGTTTGTGTGTGTGTGTGTGTGTGCATATATATAAGTCTCAGTGTCTGGGCCGTGGTGTGTGTTTGTGTGTGTTTGTACATATATATAAGTCCCAGTGTCTGGGCTGTGGTGTGTGTGTGTGTGTGTGTGTGTGTATGTGTGTGTTTGTGTGTGTGTATATGTGGGTGTCTGTGTGTGGGTGGGTGTCTGTGTGTGTGTGTGTGTTTTTGTGTTTGTGTGTGTGCATATATATAAGAATCAGTGTCTGGGCTGTGGTGTGTGTGTGTGTGCGGGTGTCTGTGTGTGTGTGTGAGTGTGTGTGTGTGGGTGTCTTTGTGTGGGTGTGTGTGTGTGTGTGTTGTGTGTGTG
>NW_027141568.1:225000-235000 GCF_036365525.1 Heterodontus francisci
GTGTGTGTGTGTGCTTAAATATATGTCTCAGTTTTCTGGGCTGTGGTGTGTGTTTGTGTGTGTGTTTGTGTGTGTGTGCATAAATATAAGTCTCAGTGTCTGGGCTGTGGTGTGTGTTTGTGTGTGTGTCTGTTTTTCTGTGCGTTTGTGTGTGTGTGTGTGTGTGTGTGTGTGCACATATATAAGTCTCAGAATCTGGGCTGTGGTGTGTGTGTGTGCGTGTGTGTTTGTGTGTATGTGTGCATATATATAAGCCTCAATGTCTGGGCTGTGGTGTGTGTGTTTGTGTGTGTGTGTGGGTGTATGTGTGCGCATACATCTAACTCTCAGGGTCACGGATGTGATGTGCGTGTGTGTGGGTGTATTTGTGTGTGTGTGTGTGCATATATATAAGTCTCAGTGTCTGGGCTGTAGTGTGTGTGCGTGTGTCTGTGTGTGTGTGTGAGTGTGTGTGTGTGGGTGTCTTTGTGTGGGTGTGTGTGTGTTGTGTGTGTGTGTGTGTGTGTGTGCATATGGATAATTCACAATGTCTGGGCTGTGGTGTGTGTGTGCGGATACATAAGTCTCAGAATCTGGGCTGTGGTGTGTGTGCATATATATAAGTCTCAGTGTCTGGGCTGTAGTGAGTGTTTGATGTGTGTGTGCATATATATAAGTCTCAGAATCTGGGCTGTGGTGTGTGTGCAGATATATAAGTCTCAGTGTCTGGGCTGTAGTGTGTGTGTGTGTGTGTGTGCATATGGATAATTCACAATGTCTGGGCTGTGGTGTGTTTGCGTGTGTGTGCAAATATATAAGTCTCAGGTTCTGGGCTGTGGTGTGTGTGTGTGTGTGTCTGTGCATAGAAATATATGTCTCAGTGTCTGGACTGTGCTGTGTGTGTGTGCAGATATATAAGTTTCAGGGTCTGGGCTGTGGTGTGTGTGTGTCTGTGTGTGCATAGAAATATATGTCTCAGTGTCTGGGCTGTGGTGTGTGTGTGTGTGCATTGAAATATATGTCTCAGTGCCTGGACTGTGGTGTGTGTGTGTGTGCAGATATATAAGTCTCAGTGTTTGGGCTGTGGTGTGATGTGATTGTGCATGTATATAAGCCTCAGTGTCTGGGCTGTGATGTGTGGGTTGTGTGTGTGTGTGTGTGCATAAATATAAGTCTCAGTGTCGGGGCTGTGGTGTGTGTGTGTGCATAGAAATATATGTCTCAGTTTTCTGGGCTGTGGTGTGTGTTTGTGTGTGTGTGCATAAATATAAGTCTCAGCGTCTGGGCTGTGGTGTGTTTTTGTGTGTGTGTGTTTTTTCTGTGCGTTTGTGTGTGTGTGTGTGCACATATATAAGTCTCAGAGTCTGGGCTGTGGTGTGTGTGCGTGTGTTTGTGTGTATGTGTGCATATATATAATTCTCAATGTCTGGGCTGTCGTGTGTGTGTTTGTGTGTGTGTGTGTGTGCATAGATATAAGTGTCAGTGTCTGGGCTGTGGTTTATGTGTGTGTGTGTGTGTGTGTGTGTGTGTGTGTGTGTGGGTGTCTGTGTGTGGGTGTCTGTGTGTGGGTGTCTGTGTGCGCATACATCTAACTCTCAGGGTCTCGGCTGTGATGTATGTGTGTGTGTGTGTGTGTGTGTGTGTGTGTGTGTGTGTGCATGTATATATAAGTCTCAGTGTCTGGGCTGTAGTGTGTGTGTGTGTGTATGTGTATGCATATATATAAGTCTCAGTGTCTCGGCTGTGGTATGTGTGTGTGTATGTGTTTGTGTGTGCATATATATGAGTTTCAGTATCTGGGGTTTGGTGTGTGTGTTGGTGTCTGCGTGTGTTTGTGTGTGTGTGTGTGCATACATATAAGTCTCAGTGTCTGGGCTGTGGTGTGTGTGTGTTTGTGTGTGAGTGTCTGTGTGTGGGTGTGTGTGTGTGTGGGTGGGTGTCTGTGTGTGTGTGTGTGTGTGTGTGTGTGTTTGTATGTGTGTGTTTGTGTGTGTGTGTGTGTGCATATAGATAAGTCTCAGTTTCTGGGCTGTGGTGTGTGTGTGTGTGTCTGTGCATAGAAATATATGTCTCAGTGTCTGGACTGTGCTGTGTGTGTGTTCAGATATATAAGTCTCAGGGTCTGGGCTGTGGTGTGTGTGTGTCTGTGTGTGCATCGAAATATATGTCTCAGTGTCTGGGCTGTGGTGTGTGTGTGTGTGTGTGTGTGTGTGTGTGTGTGTGCATAGAAATATGTGTCTCAGTGCCTGGACTGTGGTGTGATGTGATTGTGCATGTATATAAGCCTCAGTGTCTGGGCTGTGGTGTGATGTGATTGTGCCTGTATATAAGCCTCAGTGTCTGGGCTGTGGTGTGTGGGTTGTGTGTGTGTGTGCTTAAATAGAAGTCTCAGTGTCGGGGCTGTGGTGTGTGTGTGTGTGTATGTGTGAGTGTGTGTGTGTGCATAGAAATATATGTCTCAGTTTTCCGGGCTGTGGTGTGTGTTTGTGTGTGTGTGTGTGTGTTTGTGTGTGTGTGCATAAATATAAGTCTCAGTGTCTGGGCTGTGGTGTGTGTTTGTTTGTGTGTGTGTTTTTCTGTGCGTTTGTGTGTGTGTGTGTGTGCACATATATAAGTCTCAGAGTCTGGGCTGTAGTGTGCGTGTGTGTGTGTGTGTTTGTGTGTATGGGTGCATATATATAAGTCTCAATGTCTGGGCTGTGGTGTGTGTGTTTGTGTGTGTGTGTGTGTGGGTGTATGTGTGCGCATACATCTAACTCTCAGGGTCACGGCTGTGATGTGCGTGTGTGTGTGTGTATTTGTGTGTGTGTGTGTGCATATATATAAGTCTCAGTGTCTGGGCTGTAGTGTGTGTGTGTGTGTGTGTGTGTGTGTGTGTGTGTGTGTGTGTGTGCATATATATAAGTCTCAGTATCTGGGGTGTGGCGTGTGTGTTGGTGTCTGCGTGTGTTTGTGTGTGTGTGTGTGTGTGTGTGCATACATATAAGTCTCAGTGTCTGGGCTGTGGTGTGTGTGTGTGTGTGTGTGTGGGTGTCTCTGTGTGGGGGTGTGTGTGTGTGTGTGGGGGTGTCTGTGTGTGGGTGTGTGTGTGTGTGTGTGTGTGCATATATATAAGTCTCAGTGTCTGGGCTGTGGTGTGTGTGTGTGTTTGTGTGTGTGTACATATATATAAGTCTCAGTGTCTGTGATGTGGTGTGTGTGTGTGGGTGTGCGCGTGTGCGTCTGTGTGTGTGGGTGTTTGTGTGCGTGTGTGTGTGTGTGTGTGCATATATATAAGTCTCAGTGTCTGGGAGGTGGTGTGTGTGTGTGTGTGTGGGTTTCTGTGTGTGTGTGTGTTTTTGTGTTTGTGTGTGTGCATATATATAAGAATCAATGTCTGGGCTGTGGTGTGTGTGTGTGTGCGGGTGTCTGTGTGTGTGTGTGAGTGTGTGTGTGGGTGTCTTTGTGTGTGTGTGTGTGTGTTGTGTGTGTGTGTGTGCATATGGATCATTCACAATGTGTGGACTGTGGTGTGTGTGTGTGTGCATCGAAATAAGGCTCAGTGTCTTTGCTGTGGTGTGTGTGTGTGTGTGTGCATATGGATAATTTACAATGTCTGGACTGTGGTGTGTTCGTGTGTGTGCGTGCGGATATATAAGTCTCAGGGTCTGGGCTGTGGTGAGTGTGTGATGTGTGTGTGCATATATATAAGTCTCAGAATCTGGGCTGTGGTGTGTGTGCATATATATGAGTCTCAGTGTCTGGGCTGTCGTGTGTTTGTGTGTGTGTGCATATGGATAATTCACAATGTCTGGGCTGTGGTGTGTTTGCGTGTGTGTGCATATATATAAGTCTCGGGTTCTGGGCTGTGGTGTGTGTGTGTGTTTCTGTGCATAGAAATATATGTCTCAGTGTCTGGACTGTGCTGTGTTTGGGTGCAGATATATAAGTCTCAGGGTCTGGGCTATGGTGTGTGTGTGTCTGTGTGTGCATAGAAATATATACAAAGAAACAAAGAACAAAGAACAAAGATAATTACAGCACAGGAACAGGCCCTTCGGCCCTCCAAGCCTGCGCCGATCCAGATCCTCTCTCTAAACATGTCGCCTATTTTCTAAGGTTCTGTATCTCTTTTCTTCCTGCCCATTCATGTATCTGTCTAGATACATCTTAAAAGACTCCATCGTGCCCGCATCTACCACCTCCGCTGGCAATGCGTTCCAGGTGCCCACCACCCTCTGCGTAAAGAACTTTCCACGCATATCCCCCCTAAACTTTTCCCCTTTCACTTTGAACTCGTGTCCTCTAGTAATTGAAACCCCCACTCTGGGAAAAAGCCTCTTGCTATCCACCCTGTCTATACCTCTCATGATTTTGTACACCTCAATCAGGTCCCCCCTCAACCTCCGTCTTTCTAATGAAAATAATCCTAATCTGCTCAACCTCTCTTCATAGCTAGCGCCCTCCATACCAGGCAACATCTTGGTGAACCTCCTCTGCACCCTCTCCAAAGCATCCACATCCTTTTGATAATGTGGCGACCAGAACTGTACGCAGTATTCCAAATGTGGCCGAACCAAAGTCCTATACAACTGTAACATGACCTGCCAACTCTTGTACTCAATGCCCCGTCCGATGAAGGAAAGCATGCCGTATGCCTTCTTGACCACTCTATTTACCTGCGTTGCCACCTTCAGGGAACAGTGGACCTGAAACACCCAAATCTCTCTGGACATCAATTTTCCCCAGGACTTTTCCATTTACTGTATAGTTCACTCTTGAATTGGATCTTCCAAAATGCATCACCTCGCATTTGCCCTGATTGAACTCCATCTGCCATTTCTCTGCCCAACTCTCCAATCTATCTATATTCTGCTGTATTCTCTGACAGTCCCCTTCACTATCTGCTACTCCACCAATCTTAGTGTCGTCTGCAAATTTGCTAATCAGTCCACCTATACTTTCCTCCAAATCATTAATGTATATCACAAACAACAGTGGTTCCAGCACGGATCCCTGTGGAACACCACTGGTCACACGTCTCCATTTTGAGAAACTCCCTTCTACTGCTACTCTCTGTCTCCTGTTGCCCAGCCAGTTCTTTATCCATCTAGCTAGTACACCTTGGACCCCAAGCGCCTTCACTTTCTCCATCAGCCTGCCATGGGGAACCTTATCAAACGCCTTACTGAAGTCCATGTATATGACATCGACAGCCCTTCCCTCATCAATCAACTTTGTCACTTCCTCAAAGAATTCTATTAAGTTGGTAAGACATGACCTTCCCTGCACAAAACCATGTTGCCTATCACTGATGAGCCCATTTTCTTCCAAATGGGAATAGATCCTATCCCTCAGTATCTTCTCCAGCAGCTTCCCTACCACTGACGTCAGGCTCACCGGTCTATAATTACCTGGATTATCCCTGCTACCCTTCTTAAACAAGGGGACAACATTAGCAATTCTCCAGTCCTCCGGGACCTCACCCGTGTTTAAGGATGCTGCAAAGATATCTGTTAAGGCCCCAGCTATTTCCTCTCTCGCTTCCCTCAGTAACCTGGGATAGATCCCATCCGGACCTGGGGACTTGTCCACCTTAATGCCCTTTAGAATACCCAACACTTCCTCCCTCCTTATGCCGACTTGACCTAGAGTAATCAAACATCTGTTCCTAACCTCAACATCCGTCATGTCCCTCTCCTCGGTGAATACCGATGCAAAGTACTCATTTAGAATCTCACCCATTTTCTCTGAGTCCAAGCATAACATTCCTCCTTTGTCCTTTAGTGGGCCAATCCTTTCTCTAGTTACCCTCTTTCTCCTTATATATGAATAAAAGGCTTTGGGATTTTCCTTAACCCTGTTTGCTAAAGATATTTCATGACCCCTTTTAGCCCTCTTAATTCCTCGTTTCAGATTGGTCCTACATTCCCGATATTCTTTCAAAGCTTCGTCTTTCATCAGCCGCCTAGACCTTATGTATGCTTCCTTTTTCCTCTTAGCTAGTCTCACAATTTCACCTGTCATCCATGGTACCCTAATCTTGCCATTTCTATCCCTCATTTTCACAGGAACATGTCTCTCCTGCACGCTAATCAACCTCTCTTTAAAAGCCTCCCACATATCACATGTGGATTTACCTTCAAACAGCTGCTCCCAATCTACATTTCCCAGCTCCTGCCGAATTTTGGTGTAGTTGGCCTTCCCCCAATTTAGCACTCTCCCTTTTGGACCACTCTCGTCTTTGTCCATGAGTATTTTAAAGCTTACGGAATTGTGATCACTATTCCCAAAGTAGTCCCCTACTGAAACTTCAACAACCTGGCCGGGCTCATTCCCCAACACCAGGTCTAGTATGGCCCCTTCCCGAGTTGGACTATTTACATACTGCTCCAGAAAACCCTCCTGGATGCTCCTTACAAATTCTGCTCCATCTGGACCTCTAACACTAAGCGAATCCCAGTCAATGTTGGGAAAATTAAAATCTCCTATCACCACCACCCTGTTGCTCCTACATCTTTCCATAATCTGTTTACATATTTGTACCTCTATCTCACGCTCGCTGTTGGGAGGCCTGTAGTACAGCCCCAACATTGTTACCGCACCCTTCCTATTTCTGAGTTCTGTCCATATTGCCTCACTGCTCGAGTCCTCCATAGTGCCCTCCTTCAGCACAGCTGTGATATTCTCTTTGACCAGTAATGCAACTCCTCCACCCCTTTTACCTCCCTCTCTATCCCGCCTGAAGCATCGATATCCTGGGATATTTAGGTGCCAATCATGCCCTTCCCTCAACCAAGTCTCAGTAATAGCAATAACATCATACTCCCAGGTACTAATCCAAGCCCTAAGTTCATCTGCCTTACCTACTACACTTCTTGCATTAAGACAAATGCACCTCAGACCACCAGTCCCTTTATATTCATCATCTGCTCCCTGCCTGCTCTTCCCCTTAGTCACACTGACTTCATTATCTAGTTCCTTACAGGCTTTTGTTACTACCTCCTTACTGTCAACTGACCTCAATTGGTTCCCATCCCCCTGCCACATTAGTTTAAACCCTCCCCAACAGCGTTAGCAAAAGCACCTCCAAGGACATTGGTTCCAGTCCGGCCCAGGTGTAGACCGTCCAATTTGTAATAGTCCCACCTCCCCCAGAACCGGTCCCAATGTCCCAAAAATCTGAACCCCTCCTTCCTGCACCATCTCTCAAGCCACGCATTCATCCTGACTATTCTTTCATTTTTACTCTGACTATCACGTGGCACTGGTAGTAATCCTGAGATTACTACCTTTGAGGTCCTACTTTTTAACTTGGCTCCTAACTCCCTAAACTCTGCATGTAGGACCTCATCCCGTTTTTTACCTATATCATTAGTGCCTATGTGCACAATGACAACTGGCTGTTCACCCTCCCCCTTTAGAATGTTCTGCAGCCGATCTGAGACGTCCCTGACCCGTGCACCTGGGAGGCAACATACCATTCGGGAGCCTCGTTTTCGACCACAGAACCGCCTATCTACTCCCCTTACAATCGAATCCCCTACGACTATAGCCCTTCCACTCTTTTTCCCGCCCTTCGGACAGCAGAGCCAGCCACGGTGCCATGGACCTGGCTACTGCTGCCTTCCCCTGGTGAGCCATCTCCCTCAACAGTATCCAAAACGGTATACTTGTTTTGGAGGGAGATGACCGCAGGGGACTCCTGCGCTGCCTTCCTGCTCTTTCTCTGCCTTTTGGTCACCCATTCCCTTTCTCCCTCAGCAATCCTAATCTGCGGTGTGACCAATTCACTAAACGTGCTATCCACGACCTCCTCAGCATCGCGCATGCTCCAAAGTGAGTCCATCCGCAGCTCGAGAGCCGTCATGCGGTCTAACAAGAGCTGCAGCTGGACACACTTCCTGCACGTGAAGGAGTCAGGGTCATCAGCCATGTCCCTGAGCTCCCACATTGAGCAAGAGGAGCATGATACGGGTCTGAGATCTCCTGCCATTTTTAATCTTAAGTTTAAACTTAGTTAAATGAAAAAGGAACGAAAAGTTTTTACCAATCACAATAAAACCAGAGAAATCGAAAAAGCCTTACCTTATAAACACCCCACCGAGTCCTTTTTTTTGGTTAGAGGAGGAGGGCGGGTGGGAGACACTACAAGTGTGGTGTCTCGGGTTCAGAAACCGCCCAAATATATAGTGTTTTACTTACCCAGCAGCCCCCTGGCCCAGCAGCCCCCTGGCCTCCGCCGAAAAACTAAAGGAAATTAAATTTACTTTCAAACGGACTTTCCCAGCTGCTCACTCGCTCACACGCTGCTCCCGAAAAAGCTGCTGCACTGTCTCAGTGTCTGGGCTGTGGTGTGTGTGTGTGTGTGTGTGTGTGTGTGCATAGAAATATATGCCTCAGTGCCTGGACTGTGGTGTGTGTGTGTGCAGATATATAAGTATCAGTGTCTGGGCTGTGGTGTGATGTGATTGTGCATGTATATAAGCCTCAGTGTCTGGGCTGTGGTGTGTGGGTTGTGTGTGTGTGTGCATAAATATAAGTCTCAGTGCCGGGGCTGTGGTGTGTGTGTGTGTGTGTGTGAGTGTGTGAGTGTGTGTGTATAGAAATATATGTCACAGTTTTCTGCGCTGTGGTGTGTGTTTGTGTGTGTGTGTGTGTGTTATTTCTGTGCGTTTGTGTGTGTGTGTGTGTGCACATATATCAGTCTCAGAGTCTGTGCTGTGGTGTGTGTGTGTGTGTGTGTTTGTGTGTATATATATAAGTCTCAATGTCTGGGCTGTGGTGTGTGGGTTGTGTGTGTGTGTGCATAAATATAAGTCTCAGTGCCGGGGCTGTGGTGTGTGTGTGTGTGTGTGTGTGAGTGTGTGAGTGTGTGTGTATAGAAATATATGTCACAGTTTTCTGCGCTGTGGTGTGTGTTTGTGTGTGTGTGTGTGTGTTATTTCTGTGCGTTTGTGTGTGTGTGTGTGTGCACATATATCAGTCTCAGAGTCTGTGCTGTGGTGTGTGTGTGTGTGTGTGTTTGTGTGTATATATATAAGTCTCAATGTCTGGGCTGTGGTGTGTGTGTTTGTGTGTGCGTGTGTGTGTGCATAGATATAAGTCTCAGTGTCTGGGCTGTGATTTGTGTGTGTGTGTATGGGGGTGTCTGTGTGTGGGTGTCTGCGTGTGGGTGTCTGTGTGCACATACATATAACTCTCCGGGTCTCGGCTGTGATGTGTGTGTGTGTGTGTATATATATAAGTCTCAGTGTCTGGGCTGTAGTGCGTGTGTGTGTGTGTGTGTGTATGTGTTTGCATATATATAAGTCTCAGTGTCTGGGCTGTGGTATGTGTGTGTGTGTGTGTTTGTGTGTGCATATATATAAGTCTCAGTATCTGGGGTGTGGTGGGTGTGTTGGTGTCTGCGTGTGTTTGTGTGTGTGTGTGTGTGTGTGTGTGTCTGTGTCTGTGTATATATATAAGTCTCAGTGTCTGGGCTGTGGTGTGTGTGTTGGTGTCTGCGTGTGCTTGTGTGTGGGTGTGTGCGTGTGTGTGTGTGCATATATATAAGTCTCAATGTAAGGGCTGTGGTGTGTGTGTGTGTGTGACTGTCTGTGTGTGGGTGCCTGTGTGTGTGTGCATATATATAAGTCTCAGGGTCTGGGCTGTGGTGTGTGTGTGTGTGTGTGCATATATGTAAGTCTTAGTGTCTGGGCTGTGGTGTGTGTGTGTGTGCCTGTGTGTGGGTGTGCGTGTGTGTGTGTGTGTGGGTGGGTGCCTGTGTGTGTGTGTGTGTGTGTGTGTGTTTGTGTGTGTGTGCATATATATATAAGAATCAGTGTCAGGGCTGTGGTGTGTGTGTGTGTGTGTGTGTGTGTGTGCATATATATAAGTCTCAGTGTCTGGGCTGTGGTGTGTGTGTGTGTGTGTGTGTGTGTGTGGGTGACTGTGTGTGGGTGTGTGTGTGTGTGTGTGGGTGGGTGTCTATGTGTGGTTGTGCTTGTGTGCTTGCGTGTGTGTGCATATATATAAGTCTCAGTGTCTGGGCCGTGGTGTG
>NW_027141568.1:247500-252500 GCF_036365525.1 Heterodontus francisci
TGGTATGTGTGTGTGTGTTTGTTTGTGTGTGTGTGTGTCTGTGTGTGTGTGTGTGTGTGTGCATAGATATAAGTCTCAGTTTCTGGGCATGCTGTGTGTGTGTGTGTGTGTGTGTGTGTGTGTGTGTGTGCATATATATTGGTATCAGTGTCTGGGCTGTGGTGTGTGTTTGTGTCTGTGTGCATATATATAAGTCTCAGTGTCTGGGCTGTGGTGTGTTTGTGTGTGTGTGTGTGTGTTTGTGTATGTGTGTGTGTGTGTGCAGATATATAAGTCTCAGTGTCTGGGGCGTGGTGAGCGTGTGTGTGTGATTTGAGTGTGCATCTATGTAACCGTCAGTGTCTGGGATGTGGTGTGTGTGTGTGCATATAAATCTATGTCTCAGTGTCTGAGCTGTGGTGTGTCTGTGTGTGTTTGTGTGTGTGTGTGTGCATATATATAAGTCTCAGTGTCTGGGCTGTGGTGTGTGTGTATGTGTGTGAACATAGAACATAGAACATACAGCACAGAACAGGCCCTTCGGCCCACAATGTTGTGCCGATCCTTTGTCCTCTGTCAAGGACAATTTAATCTATACCCCATCATTCTCCTTTATCCATATACCTATCCAAAAGCCTTTTGAAAGTCCCTAAAGTTTCTGACTCAACAACTTCCCCGGGCAAGGCATTCCATGCCTCGACCACTCTCTGGGTAAAGAACCTTCCCCTGACATCCCCCTTATATCTCCCACCCTTCACCTTAAATTTATGACCCCTTGTAACGCTTTGCTCCACCCGGGGAAAAAGTTTCTGACTGTCTACCCTATCTATTCCCCTGATCATCTTATAAACCTCTATCATGTCACCCCTCATCCTTCTCCTTTCTAATGAGAAGAGGCCTAGAATGTTCAGCCTTTCCTCGTAAGACTTATTCTCCATTCCAGGCAACATCCTGGTAAATCTCCTCTGCACCCTCTCCAAGGCTTCCACATCCTTCCTAAAATGAGGCGACCAGAACTGCACACAGTACTCCAAATGAGGCCTTACCAAGGTCCTGTACAGCTGCATCATCACCTCACGGCTCTTAAATTCAATCCCTCTGCTAATGAACGCTAACACCCCATATGCCTTCTTCACAGCCCTATCCACTTGAGTTGCAACTTTCAATGATCTATGCACATAGACCCCAAGGTCTCTCTGCTCCTCCACATGCCCAAGAACCCTACCGTTAACCCAGTATTTTGCATTCATGTTTGTCCTTCCAAAATGGACGACCTCACACTTTTCAGGGTTAAACTCCATCTGCCACTTTTCAGCCCAGCACTGCAACCTATCCAAGTCCCTTTGCAGACGACAATAGCCCTCCTCGGTATCCACAACTCCACCAACCTTTGTATCATCTGCAAATTTACTGACCCACCCTTCGACTTCCTCATCCAAGTCGTTAATAAAAATCACAAACAGGAGAGGACCCAGAACTGATCCCTGCGGCACGCCACTGGTAACTGGGCTCCAGGCTGAGTATTTACCATCTAAGACCACTCTCTGCCTTCTATCAGTTAGCCAATTCTTAATCCAACTGGCCACATTCCCCACTATCCCATGCCTCCTGACTTTCTCCATAAGTCTACCATGGGGGACCTTATCAAATGCCTTACTAAAATCCATGTACACCACATCCACTGGTTTACCCTCATCCACTTGCTTGGTCACCTGCTCAAAGAATTCAATCAGGCTTGTGAGGCAAGACCTACCCCTCACAAAACCGTGCTGACTGTCCCGAATCAAGCAGTGTCTTTCCAGATGCTCAGAAATCCTATCCCTCAGCACCTTTTCCATCAACTTGCCTGCCACCGAAGTAAGACTAACTGGCCTGTAATTCCCAGGGTTGTTCCTATTCCCTTTCTTGAACAGGGGCACAACATTTGCCACCCTCCAATCACCTGGTACCACCCCCGTCAGCAGAGAAGATGAAAAGATCATTGCCAGCGGCTCTGCAATTTCATCCCTTGCTTCCCATAACATCCTTGGATATACCCCGTCAGGCCCGGGAGACTTGTCTATCTTCAAGTTATTCAAAAACCCCAACACATCTTCCCTCCTAACGAGCACTTCCTCGAGCTTACCAGTCTGCTTCCCACCGTCCTCTTCAGTAATACACCCCTTCTCATTCGTAAATACCGAAGAGAAGTACTCATTCAAAACCTCACTTATCTCTTCCGGCTCAACACACAGTCTCCCGCTATTGTCCTTGACCGGACCTACGGTCCCCCTAGTCATCCTCATATTTCTGACATACGCGTAAAAGGCCTTGGGGTTTTCTTTTATCCTACCCGCCAAGCATTTTTCATGCCCTCTCTTAGCTCTCCTAATCCCTTTCTTCAGATCCTTCCTGGCCATCTTGTATCCCTCCAGAGCTATGCCTGTGCCTTTTTTCCTCAACTTGATATACGCATCCTTCTTCTTCCTAACAAGACTCTCAACCTCTCTTGTCAACCACGGTTCCCTCACATGACCATCCCTTCCCTGTCTGACAGGGACATGCTTATCAATGGCCCCTACTATCTGCTCCTTGAAAAAGTTCCACATTTCGACCGTGCCCTTCCCTGCCAGCATATGCTCCCAACTTATGCTCCTCAGTTCCTGCCTGACAGCATCATATCTACCCTTCCCCCAATTGTAAACCTTGCCCTGTTGCACATACCTATCCCTCTCCATTACCACAGTGAATGCTACAGAATTGTGATCACTATCTCCAAAGTGCTCGCCCACCAACAGCTCTATCACTTGCCCTGGTTCATTACCTAGTACCAAATCCAATATTGCCTCCCCTCTGGTCGGGCAGTCTACATACTGAGTCAGAAAAGCTTCCTGGACATACTGCACAAACACTACCCCATCCAAACTATTCGATCTAAAGAGTTGCCAATCAATATTTGGGAAGTTGAAATCCCCCATAATTACTACCCTGTGACTTCTGCTCCTTTCCAAAATCTGTTTCCCAATCTGCTCTTCCACCTCCCTGCTGCTATTGGGGGGCCTATAGAAAACTCCCATCAAGGTGACTGCTCCTTTCCTGTTCCTGACCTCAACCCACAGTGCCTCAGTCGGCAGATCCTCCTCGAAAATTCTTTCAGCAGTTGTTACACTATTTCTAACTAACAATGCCACCCCCCCACCTCTTTTACCACCATTCCTAATCTTATGAAAACATCTATAACCAGGTACCTCCAAAAACCATTCCTCCCCCTCACCTATCCACGTTTCAGTGATGGCCACAACATCGTAGTCCCAAGTGCCCATCCACGCCTTCAATTCACTCACCTTATTCCTGATGCTTCTTGCGTTGAAGTATACGCACTTTAACCCTTCTCCGTGCCCATCTGTCCTCTGCGACAGTGCTACCTTCCCCAATACCTCACTACACTCTTTGTCTTTCTGAGTGGACCCACTGGTCCCTGGATTACAAGTCCGGTTCCCATCCCCCTCCCAAACTAGTTTAAACCCTCCCGAACAGTACTAGCAAACCTCCCTCCCAGGATATTGGTGCCCCTCTGGTTCAGATGCAGCCCGTCCTGTTTGAACAGGTCCCATCTTCCCCAGAATGCAGTCCAATTATCCAAGAACTGGAAGCCCTCCCTCCTACACCATTCCTGCAGCCACGTGTTCAGCTGTGCTCTCTCCCTATTCCTAGCCTCACTATCACGTGGCGCCGGCAACAAACCAGAGATAACAACTCTGTCCGTCCGAGCTTTCAGCTTCCAGCCTAACTCCCTAAACTCACTTCTAACATCTGTGCCACCTGTGGTGTGATGTGATTGTGCATGTATATAAGCCTCAGTGTCTGGGCTGTGGTGTGTGGGTTGTGTGTGTGTGTGCATAAATATAAGTCTCAGTGCCGGGGCTGTGGTGTGTGTGTGTGTGTGTGTGAGTGTGTGAGTGTGTGTGTATAGAAATATATGTCACAGTTTTCTGCGCTGTGGTGTGTGTTTGTGTGTGTGTGTGTGTGTTATTTCTGTGCGTTTGTGTGTGTGTGTGTGTGCACATATATCAGTCTCAGAGTCTGTGCTGTGGTGTGTGTGTGTGTGTGTGTTTGTGTGTATATATATAAGTCTCAATGTCTGGGCTGTGGTGTGTGGGTTGTGTGTGTGTGTGCATAAATATAAGTCTCAGTGCCGGGGCTGTGGTGTGTGTGTGTGTGTGTGTGTGAGTGTGTGAGTGTGTGTGTATAGAAATATATGTCACAGTTTTCTGCGCTGTGGTGTGTGTTTGTGTGTGTGTGTGTGTGTTATTTCTGTGCGTTTGTGTGTGTGTGTGTGTGCACATGTATCAGTCTCAGAGTCTGTGCTGTGGTGTGTGTGTGTGTGTGTGTTTGTGTGTATATATATAAGTCTCAATGTCTGGGCTGTGGTGTGTGTGTTTGTGTGTGCGTGTGTGTGTGCATAGATATAAGTCTCAGTGTCTGGGCTGTGATTTGTGTGTGTGTGTATGGGGGTGTCTGTGTGTGGGTGTCTGCGTGTGGGTGTCTGTGTGCACATACATATAACTCTCCGGGTCTCGGCTGTGATGTGTGTGTGTGTGTGTATATATATAAGTCTCAGTGTCTGGGCTGTAGTGCGTGTGTGTGTGTGTGTGTATGTGTTTGCATATATATAAGTCTCAGTGTCTGGGCTGTGGTATGTGTGTGTGTGTGTGTTTGTGTGTGCATATATATAAGTCTCAGTATCTGGGGTGTGGTGGGTGTGTTGGTGTCTGCGTGTGTTTGTGTGTGTGTGTGTGTGTGTGTGTGTGTCTGTGTCTGTGTATATATATAAGTCTCAGTGTCTGGGCTGTGGTGTGTGTGTTGGTGTCTGCGTGTGCTTGTGTGTGGGTGTGTGCGTGTGTGTGTGTGCATATATATAAGTCTCAATGTAAGGGCTGTGGTGTGTGTGTGTGTGTGACTGTCTGTGTGTGGGTGCCTGTGTGTGTGTGCATATATATAAGTCTCAGGGTCTGGGCTGTGGTGTGTGTGTGTGCATATAT
>NW_027141568.1:280000-287500 GCF_036365525.1 Heterodontus francisci
TGTGTGTGCGTGTGTGTTTGTGTGTATGTGTGCATATATATAAGCCTCAATGTCTGGGCTGTGGTGTGTGTGTTTGTGTGTGTGTGTGGGTGTATGTGTGCGCATACATCTAACTCTCAGGGTCACGGATGTGATGTGCGTGTGTGTGGGTGTATTTGTGTGTGTGTGTGTGCATATATATAAGTCTCAGTGTCTGGGCTGTAGTGTGTGTGCGTGTGTCTGTGTGTGTGTGTGAGTGTGTGTGTGTGGGTGTCTTTGTGTGGGTGTGTGTGTGTTGTGTGTGTGTGTGTGTGTGTGCATATGGATAATTCACAATGTCTGGGCTGTGGTGTGTGTGTGCGGATACATAAGTCTCAGAATCTGGGCTGTGGTGTGTGTGCATATATATAAGTCTCAGTGTCTGGGCTGTAGTGAGTGTTTGATGTGTGTGTGCATATATATAAGTCTCAGAATCTGGGCTGTGGTGTGTGTGCAGATATATAAGTCTCAGTGTCTGGGCTGTAGTGTGTGTGTGTGTGTGTGTGCATATGGATAATTCACAATGTCTGGGCTGTGGTGTGTTTGCGTGTGTGTGCAAATATATAAGTCTCAGGTTCTGGGCTGTGGTGTGTGTGTGTATGTCTGTGCATAGAAATATATGTCTCAGTGTCTGGACTGTGCTGTGTGTGTGTGCAGATATATAAGTTTCAGGGTCTGGGCTGTGGTGTGTGTGTGTCTGTGTGTGCATAGAAATATATGTCTCAGTGTCTGGGCTGTGGTGTGTGTGTGTGTGCATTGAAATATATGTCTCAGTGCCTGGACTGTGGTGTGTGTGTGTGTGCAGATATATAAGTCTCAGTGTTTGGGCTGTGGTGTGATGTGATTGTGCATGTATATAAGCCTCAGTGTCTGGGCTGTGATGTGTGGGTTGTGTGTGTGTGTGTGTGCATAAATATAAGTCTCAGTGTCGGGGCTGTGGTGTGTGTGTGTGCATAGAAATATATGTCTCAGTTTTCTGGGCTGTGGTGTGTGTTTGTGTGTGTGTGCATAAATATAAGTCTCAGCGTCTGGGCTGTGGTGTGTTTTTGTGTGTGTGTGTTTTTTCTGTGCGTTTGTGTGTGTGTGTGTGCACATATATAAGTCTCAGAGTCTGGGCTGTGGTGTGTGTGTGTGTGTTTGTGTGTATGTGTGCATATATATAATTCTCAATGTCTGGGCTGTCGTGTGTGTGTTTGTGTGTGTGTGTGTGTGCATAGATATAAGTGTCAGTGTCTGGGCTGTGGTTTATGTGTGTGTGTGTGTGTGTGTGTGTGTGTGTGTGTGTGTGTGGGTGTCTGTGTGTGGGTGTCTGTGTGTGGGTGTCTGTGTGCGCATACATCTAACTCTCAGGGTCTCGGCTGTGATGTATGTGTGTGTGTGTGTGTGTGTGTGTGTGTGTGTGCATGTATATATAAGTCTCAGTGTCTGGGCTGTAGTGTGTGTGTGTGTGTATGTGTATGCATATATATAAGTCTCAGTGTCTCGGCTGTGGTATGTGTGTGTGTATGTGTTTGTGTGTGCATATATATGAGTTTCAGTATCTGGGGTTTGGTGTGTGTGTTGGTGTCTGCGTGTGTTTGTGTGTGTGTGTGTGCATACATATAAGTCTCAGTGTCTGGGCTGTGGTGTGTGTGTGTTTGTGTGTGAGTGTCTGTGTGTGGGTGTGTGTGTGTGTGGGTGGGTGTCTGTGTGTGTGTGTGTGTGTGTGTGTGTGTTTGTATGTGTGTGTTTGTGTGTGTGTGTGTGTGCATATAGATAAGTCTCAGTTTCTGGGCTGTGGTGTGTGTGTGTGTGTCTGTGCATAGAAATATATGTCTCAGTGTCTGGACTGTGCTGTGTGTGTGTTCAGATATATAAGTCTCAGGGTCTGGGCTGTGGTGTGTGTGTGTCTGTGTGTGCATCGAAATATATGTCTCAGTGTCTGGGCTGTGGTGTGTGTGTGTGTGTGTGTGTGTGTGTGCATAGAAATATGTGTCTCAGTGCCTGGACTGTGGTGTGATGTGATTGTGCATGTATATAAGCCTCAGTGTCTGGGCTGTGGTGTGATGTGATTGTGCCTGTATATAAGCCTCAGTGTCTGGGCTGTGGTGTGTGGGTTGTGTGTGTGTGTGCTTAAATAGAAGTCTCAGTGTCGGGGCTGTGGTGTGTGTGTGTGTGTATGTGTGAGTGTGTGTGTGTGCATAGAAATATATGTCTCAGTTTTCCGGGCTGTGGTGTGTGTTTGTGTGTGTGTGTGTGTGTTTGTGTGTGTGTGCATAAATATAAGTCTCAGTGTCTGGGCTGTGGTGTGTGTTTGTTTGTGTGTGTGTTTTTCTGTGCGTTTGTGTGTGTGTGTGTGTGTGCACATATATAAGTCTCAGAGTCTGGGCTGTAGTGTGCGTGTGTGTGTGTGTGTTTGTGTGTATGGGTGCATATATATAAGTCTCAATGTCTGGGCTGTGGTGTGTGTGTTTGTGTGTGTGTGTGTGTTGGTGTATGTGTGCGCATACATCTAACTCTCAGGGTCACGGCTGTGATGTGCGTGTGTGTGTGTGTATTTGTGTGTGTGTGTGTGCATATATATAAGTCTCAGTGTCTGGGCTGTAGTGTGTGTGTGTGTGTGTGTGTGTGTGTGTGTGTGTGTGTGTGCATATATATAAGTCTCAGTATCTGGGGTGTGGCGTGTGTGTTGGTGTCTGCGTGTGTTTGTGTGTGTGTGTGTGTGCATACATATAAGTCTCAGTGTCTGGGCTGTGGTGTGTGTGTGTGTGTGTGTGTGGGTGTCTCTGTGTGGGGGTGTGTGTGTGTGTGTGGGGGTGTCTGTGTGTGGGTGTGTGTGTGTGTGTGTGTGTGCATATATATAAGTCTCAGTGTCTGGGCTGTGGTGTGTGTGTGTGTTTGTGTGTGTGTACATATATATAAGTCTCAGTGTCTGTGATGTGGTGTGTGTGTGGGTGTGCGCGTGTGCGTCTGTGTGTGTGGGTGTTTGTGTGCGTGTGTGTGTGTGTGTGTGCATATATATAAGTCTCAGTGTCTGGGAGGTGGTGTGTGTGTGTGTGTGTGGGTTTCTGTGTGTGTGTGTGTTT
This sequence comes from Heterodontus francisci, assembly GCF_036365525.1. Classification (NCBI taxonomy): domain Eukaryota; kingdom Metazoa; phylum Chordata; class Chondrichthyes; order Heterodontiformes; family Heterodontidae; genus Heterodontus; species Heterodontus francisci. Next base: position 283,084 of record NW_027141568.1, read on the forward strand.
TTGTGTTTGTGTGTGTGCATATATATAAGAATCAATGTCTGGGCTGTGGTGTGTGTGTGTGTGCGGGTGTCTGTGTGTGTGTGTGAGTGTGTGTGTGGGTGTCTTTGTGTGTGTGTGTGTGTGTTGTGTGTGTGTGTGTGCATATGGATCATTCACAATGTGTGGACTGTGGTGTGTGTGTGTGTGCATCGAAATAAGGCTCAGTGTCTTTGCTGTGGTGTGTGTGTGTGTGTGTGCATATGGATAATTTACAATGTCTGGACTGTGGTGTGTTCGTGTGTGTGTGTGCGGATATATAAGTCTCAGGGTCTGGGCTGTGGTGAGTGTGTGATGTGTGTGTGCATATATATAAGTCTCAGAATCTGGGCTGTGGTGTGTGTGCATATATATGAGTCTCAGTGTCTGGGCTGTCGTGTGTTTGTGTGTGTGTGCATATGGATAATTCACAATGTCTGGGCTGTGGTGTGTTTGCGTGTGTGTGCATATATATAAGTCTCGGGTTCTGGGCTGTGGTGTGTGTGTGTGTTTCTGTGCATAGAAATATATGTCTCAGTGTCTGGACTGTGCTGTGTTTGGGTGCAGATATATAAGTCTCAGGGTCTGGGCTATGGTGTGTGTGCGTCTGTGTGTGCATAGAAATATATACAAAGAAACAAAGAACAAAGAACAAAGATAATTACAGCACAGGAACAGGCCCTTCGGCCCTCCAAGCCTGCGCCGATCCAGATCCTCTCTCTAAACATGTCGCCTATTTTCTAAGGTTCTGTATCTCTTTTCATCCTGCCCATTCATGTATCTGTCTAGATACATCTTAAAAGACTCCATCGTGCCCGCATCTACCACCTCCGCTGGCAATGCGTTCCAGGTGCCCACCACCCTCTGCGTAAAGAACTTTCCACGCATATCCCCCCTAAACTTTTCCCCTTTCACTTTGAACTCGTGTCCTCTAGTAATTGAAACCCCCACTCTGGGAAAAAGCCTCTTGCTATCCACCCTGTCTATACCTCTCATGATTTTGTACACCTCAATCAGGTCCCCCCTCAACCTCCGTCTTTCTAATGAAAATAATCCTAATCTGCTCAACCTCTCTTCATAGCTAGCGCCCTCCATACCAGGCAACATCTTGGTGAACCTCCTCTGCACCCTCTCCAAAGCATCCACATCCTTTTGATAATGTGGCGACCAGAACTGTACGCAGTATTCCAAATGTGGCCGAACCAAAGTCCTATACAACTGTAACATGACCTGCCAACTCTTGTACTCAATGCCCCGTCCGATGAAGGAAAGCATGCCGTATGCCTTCTTGACCACTCTATTTACCTGCGTTGCCACCTTCAGGGAACAGTGGACCTGAAACACCCAAATCTCTCTGGACATCAATTTTCCCCAGGACTTTTCCATTTACTGTATAGTTCACTCTTGAATTGGATCTTCCAAAATGCATCACCTCGCATTTGCCCTGATTGAACTCCATCTGCCATTTCTCTGCCCAACTCTCCAATCTATCTATATTCTGCTGTATTCTCTGACAGTCCCCTTCACTATCTGCTACTCCACCAATCTTAGTGTCGGCTGCAAATTTGCTAATCAGTCCACCTATACTTTCCTCCAAATCATTAATGTATATCACAAACAACAGTGGTTCCAGCACGGATCCCTGTGGAACACCACTGGTCACACGTCTCCATTTTGAGAAACTCCCTTCTACTGCTACTCTCAGTCTCCTGTTGCCCAGCCAGTTCTTTATCCATCTAGCTAGTACACCTTGGACCCCAAGCGCCTTCACTTTCTCCATCAGCCTGCCATGGGGAACCTTATCAAACGCCTTACTGAACTCCATGTATATGACATCGACAGCCCTTCCCTCATCAATCAACTTTGTCACTTCCTCAAAGAATTCTATTAAGTTGGTAAGACATGACCTTCCCTGCACAAAACCATGTTGCCTATCACTGATGAGCCCATTTTCTTCCAAATGGGAATAGATCCTATCCCTCAGTATCTTCTCCAGCAGCTTCCCTACCACTGACGTCAGGCTCACCGGTCTATAATTACCTGGATTATCCCTGCTACCCTTCTTAAACAAGGGGACAACATTAGCAATTCTCCAGTCCTCCGGGACCTCACCCGTGTTTAAGGATGCTGCAAATATATCTGTTAAGGCCCCAGCTATTTCCTCTCTCGCTTCCCTCAGTAACCTGGGATAGATCCCATCCGGACCTGGGGACTTGTCCACCTTAATGCCCTTTAGAATACCCAACACTTCCTCCCTCCTTATGCCGACTTGACCTAGAGTAATCAAACATCTGTTCCTAACCTCAACATCCGTCATGTCCCTCTCCTCGGTGAATACCGATGCAAAGTACTCATTTAGAATCTCACCCATTTTCTCTGAGTCCAAGCATAACATTCCTCCTTTGTCCTTTAGTGGGCCAATCCTTTCTCTAGTTACCCTCTTTCTCCTTATATATGAATAAAAGGCTTTGGGATTTTCCTTAACCCTGTTTGCTAAAGATATTTCATGACCCCTTTTAGCCCTCTTAATTCCTCGTTTCAGATTGGTCCTACATTCCCGATATTCTTTCAAAGCTTCGTCTTTCATCAGCCGCCTAGACCTTATGTATGCTTCCTTTTTCCTCTTAGCTAGTCTCACAATTTCACCTGTCATCCATGGTACCCTAATCTTGCCATTTCTATCCCTCATTTTCACAGGAACATGTCTCTCCTGCACGCTAATCAACCTCTCTTTAAAAGCCTCCCACATATCACATGTGGATTTACCTTCAAACAGCTGCTCCCAATCTACATTTCCCAGCTCCTGCCGAATTTTGGTGTAGTTGGCCTTCCCCCAATTTAGCACTCTCCCTTTTGGACCACTCTCGTCTTTGTCCATGAGTATTTTAAAGCTTACGGAATTGTGATCACTATTCCCAAAGTAGTCCCCTACTGAAACTTCAACAACCTGGCCGGGCTCATTCCCCAACACCAGGTCTAGTATGGCCCCTTCCCGAGTTGGACTATTTACATACTGCTCCAGAAAACCCTCCTGGATGCTCCTTACAAATTCTGCTCCATCTAGACCTCTAACACTAAGCGAATCCCAGTCAATGTTGGGAAAATTAAAATCTCCTATCACCACCACCCTGTTGCTCCTACATCTTTCCATAATCTGTTTACATATTTGTACCTCTATCTCACGCTCGCTGTTGGGAGGCCTGTAGTACAGCCCCAACATTGTTACCGCACCCTTCCTATTTCTGAGTTCTGTCCATATTGCCTCACTGCTCGAGTCCTCCATAGTGCCCTCCTTCAGCACAGCTGTGATATCCTCTTTGACCAGTAATGCAACTCCTCCACCCCTTTTACCTCCCTCTCTATCCCGCCTGAAGCATCGATATCCTGGGATATTTAGGTGCCAATCATGCCCTTCCCTCAACCAAGTCTCAGTAATAGCAATAACATCATACTCCCAGGTACTAATCCAAGCCCTAAGTTCATCTGCCTTACCTACTACACTTCTTGCATTAAGACAAATGCACCTCAGACCACCAGTCCCTTTATATTCATCATCTGCTCCCTGCCTGCTCTTCCCCTTAGTCACACTGACTTCATTATCTAGTTCCTTACAGGCTTTTGTTACTACCTCCTTACTGTCAACTGACCTCAATTGGTTCCCATCCCCCTGCCACATTAGTTTAAACCCTCCCCAACAGCGTTAGCAAAAGCACCTCCAAGGACATTGGTTCCAGTCCGGCCCAGGTGTAGACCGTCCAATTTGTAATAGTCCCACCTCCCCCAGAACCGGTCCCAATGTCCCAAAAATCTGAACCCCTCCTTCCTGCACCATCTCTCAAGCCACGCATTCATCCTGACTATTCTTTCATTTTTACTCTGACTATCACGTGGCACTGGTAGTAATCCTGAGATTACTACCTTTGAGGTCCTACTTTTTAACTTGGCTCCTAACTCCCTAAACTCTGCATGTAGGACCTCATCCCGTTTTTTACCTATATCATTAGTGCCTATGTGCACAATGACAACTGGCTGTTCACCCTCCCCCTTTAGAATGTTCTGCAGCCGATCTGAGACGTCCCTGACCCGTGCACCTGGGAGGCAACATACCATTCGGGAGCCTCGTTTTCGACCACAGAACCGCCTATCTACTCCCCTTACAATCGAATCCCCTACGACTATAGCCCTTCCACTCTTTTTCCCGCCCTTCGGACAGCAGAGCCAGCCACGGTGCCATGGACCTGGCTACTGCTGCCTTCCCCTGGTGAGCCATCTCCCTCAACAGTATCCAAAACGGTATACTTGTTTTGGAGGGAGATGACCGCAGGGGACTCCTGCGCTGCCTTCCTGCTCTTTCTCTGCCTTTTGGTCACCCATTCCCTTTCTCCCTCAGCAATCCTAATCT
>NW_027141568.1:350000-355000 GCF_036365525.1 Heterodontus francisci
GTGGTGTGTGTGTGTGTGTCTGTGTGTGAGTGTGTGTGTGTGCAGATATATATGTCTCAGTGTCTGGGCTGTGGTGTGTGTGTGCGTGTGTGAGTGTGAGTGTGCAAATATGTAAGTCTCAATGTCTGGGCTGTGGTGTGTGTGTGGGTGTCTGTGCGTGTGTGTGTGTGTGTGTGTATGTATGTGAGTGTTCAAATGGATAATTCACAATGTCTTGACTGTGGTGTTTGTGTGTGTGTGTGTGTGTGTGTGTGTGCATATATATGAATCTCAGTGTCTGGGCTCTGTGTGTGTGTGTGTGTGTGTGTGTGGGTGTGTAGGTGTGTGCATATACATAGGTCTCAGTGTCTGGGCTGTGGTGTGTGTGTGCGTGTGGGTGTCTGTGTGCGTTTGTGTGCATAGAGATAAGTCTCAGTGTCTGGGCTGTGGTTTGGCTGTGTGTGTGTGTGTGTGTGTGTGTGTGTGTGTGTGTGTGCATATATATAGGTCTCAGTGTCTGGGCTGTGGTGTGTGTGCGTGTGTGTGTGTGTGTGTGTGTGCAGATATATATTTCTCAGTGTCTGGGCTGTGGTGTGTGTGTGTGCATATATATAAGTCTCAGTGTCTGGGCTGTGGTGTGTGTGTGTGTGTGTGTTCGTGTGTGTGTGCTTATATATATGTCTCAGTGTCTGGGCTGTGGTGTGTGTGTGTTTGTGATGTGAGTGTGCATATATGTAAGCGTCATTGTCTGAGCTGTGGTGTGTGTGAGTGTTTGTTTGTGTGTGTGTGTGTGTGTGTGTGTGTGTGTGTGTGCATATATATAAGTCTCAGTGTCTGGGCTGTGGCGTGTGTGTGTGCGTGCATGTGTGTGTTTGCATATATATAACTCTCAGTGTCTGGGCTGGGCGTGTGTGTGTGTTTGTGTGTGTGTGTTTGTGTGTGTGTGTTTGTGTGTGTGTGTGTGTGTGTGTGTGTGTTTGTGTGTGTGTGTCTGTCGATATATATATATATGTCTCAATGCCTTGACTGTGGTGTGTGTGAGTGCATATATATAAGTCTCAGTGTCTGGGCGGTGGTGTATGTGTGTATATATGAAAAAGTCTCAGTGTCTGGGCTGTGGTGTGCGTGTGTGTGTGTGTGTGTGCTTGCGTGTGTGCATATATATAACTCTCAGTGGCTGGGCTGTGGTGTGTGTGTGTGTGTGTGAGTGCTGATATATCAGTCACAGTGTCTGGGCTGTGGTGTGTGTGTGAGTGTGTGTGCATGTGTGTGTGTGTGTGCGTGTGCAGATATATAGTTCTCAGTGTCTGGGCTGTGGTGTGTGTGTGGGTGTCTGTGCGTGTGTGAGTGTGTGTGCATATGGATAATTCACAATGTCATGACAGTGGTGCGTGTGTGTGTGTGTGTGTGCATAGATATAAGTCTCAGTTTCTGGGCTGTGGTGTGTGTGTGTGTGTGTGTGTGTGCATAGATATAAGTCTCAGTGCCTGGGCTGTGGTGTGTTTGTGTGTGTGTGCACATATATAAGTCTCAGTGTCTGTGCTGTGGTGTGTGTGTGTGTGTGCATATATATAAGACTCAGTGTCTGGGCTGTGGTGTGTGCGGGTGTCTGTGCTTGAGTGTGTGCATATATATAAGTGTGTGTTTGTGTGTGTGTGTGTGTGTGTGTGAGTGTGTGTGTGTGTGTGTGTTTGTGTGTGTGTGTCTGTCGATATATATATATGTCTCAGTGCCTGGACTGTGGTGTATGTGTGTGCATATATATAACTCTCAGTGTCTGGGCTGGGCTGTGGTGTGTGTGTGTGTGTGTGTGTGTGTGCGCATATATATAAGTGTCAGTGTGTGGGCAGTGGTGTGTGTGTGGGTGTCTGTGCGTGTGTGTATGTGTGTGTGTGTGTGCTTATGGATAATATACAAAGTCATGACTGTGGTGTGTGTGTGTGTGTGTGTGTGCGCATATATATCAGTCTCAATGTCTGGGCTGTGGTGTGTGTGTGTGTGTGTGTGTGTGTGCATATATATAAGTCTCAGTGTAAGAGCTGTGGTGTGTGTGTGTGTGTCTGTGTGTGTGTGTGTGTGTGTGCAGATATATATGTCTCAGTGTCTGGGCTGTGGTGTGTGTGTGGGTGTCTGTGCGTGTGTGTGTGTGTGTGTGTATGTATGTGAGTGTTCATATGGATAATTCACAATGTCTTGATTGTGGTGTTTGTGTGTGTGTGTGCATATATATGAACCTCAGTGTCTGGGCTCTGTGTGTGTGTGTGTGTGTGTGTGTGGGGGGGGGGGTGTGTGTGTGTGTGTGTGTGTGCATATACATAAGTCTCAGTGTCTGGGCTCTGGTGTGTGTTTGCGTGTGGGTGTCTGTGTGCGTTTGTGTGCATCTATATAAGTCTCAGTGTCTGCGCTGTGGTTTGTCTGTGTGTGTGTGTGTGTGTGTGTGTGTGTGTGTGCATATATATAGGTCTCAGTGTCTGGGCTGTGGTGTGTGTGCGTGTGTGTGTGTGTGCAGATATATATTTCTCAGTGTCTGGGCTGTGGTGTGTGTGTGTGCATGCGTGTGTGTTTGCATATATATAACTCTCAGTGTCTGGGCTGGGCGTTGGTGTGTGTGTGTGTGTGTGCAGAAATATAAGTCTCAGTGTCTGGGCTGTGGTGTGTGTGTGTGTGTGTGTGTGTGTGTGTGTGTGAGTGTGTTTGTGTGTGTGTGTGCAGATATATACGTCTCAGTGTCTGGGCTGTAGTGTGTGTGTGTGTGTGTGTGTGTGCAGATATATAAGTCTCAGTGTCTGGGCTGTAGCGTGTGTGTGTGTGTGTGTGTGTGTGTGTGTGTGTGTGTGTGTGTGTGTGTGTGTGTGTGTGTGTGAGTGTGCAGTTGGATAATTCACAATGTCTAGACTGTGGTGTGTGTTTGTGTGTGTGTGTGCATATATACAAGTCTCAGTGTCTGGGCTGTGGTGTGTGTGTCTGTGTGTGCATATATGTAAGCCTCAGTGTCTGGGCTGTGGTGTGTTTGTGTGTGTGTGCGTGTGTGCACATATATAAGTCTCAGTGTCTGGGCTGTGGTGTGTGTGTGTGTGTGTGTGCGTGTGTGTGTGTGTGCATATGGATTATGCACAATGTCTGGACTGTGGTGTGTGTGTATGTGTGCATATGAAGACAAGTCTCAGTGTCTGTGCTGTGGTGTGTGTGTGTGCATATATATAAGTCTCAGTGCCTGGGCTGTGGTGTGTGCGGGTGTCTGTGCTTGAGTGTGTGCATATATTTAAGTGTCAATGTGTGGGCTGTGGTGTGTGTGTGTGTGTGTGTGTGTGTGTGCATATATATAAGAGTAAGGGACTGGGCTGTGGTGTGTGTGTGTCTGTGTGTGTGTGTGTGCGTGCATATATATATAAGTCTCAGTGTCTGAGCTGTCGTGTGAGTTTGTGTGTGTGTGTGCATATATATAAGTGTCAGTGTGTTGGCAGTGGTGTGTGTGTGTGTGTGTGTGATGTGCAGATATATAAGTCTCAGTGTCTGGGCTTTGGTGTGTGTGTGTGTGTGTGTGTGTGTGTGTGCATATGGATAATTCACAATGTCATGACTGTGGTGTGTGTGTGTGTGTGTGCATATATATAAGTCTCAGTGTCTGGGCTGTGGTGTGTTTGTGTGTGTGCACATATATAAGTCTCAGTGTCGGGGCTGTGGTGTGTGTGTGTTTGTGCGTGTGTGTGTGTGTGTGTGCATATGGATAATTCACAATGTCTGGATGTGGTGTGTGTGTGTTTGTTTGTGTGTGATTAGATATAAATCTCAGTGTCTGGGCTGCGGTGTGTGTGTGTGTGTGTGTTCAGATATATCAGTCTGAGTGTCTGGGCTGTGGTGTGTGTGTGTGTGTGTGATGTGAGTGTGCATGTATGTAAGCCTCAGTGTCTGGGCTGTGGTGTTTGTGTGTTTGTGCGCATATAAATATATGTCTCAGTGTCTGTGCTGTGGTGTGTGTGGGTGTCTGCGTTTGCGTGTGTGCATATATATAAGTGTCAGTGTGTGGGCTGTGGTGTGTGTGTGTGTGTATGTGTGTGCAAAAATATAAGTCTCAGGTCTGGGCTGTGGTGTGTGTGAGTCTGTGTCTGTGTGTGTGTCTGCGTGCAGATATATAAGTCTCCGTGTTTGGGCAGTGGTGTGAGTGGATGTCTGAGTGTGTGTGTGTGTGTGTGTGCAGATATATATGTCTCAGTGTCTGGGCTGTGGTGTGTGTGTGCGTGTGTGAGTGTGAGTGTGCAAATATATAAGTCTCAATATCTGGGCTGTGGTGTGTGTGTGGGTGTCTGTGCGTGTGTGTGTGTGTGTGTGTATGTATGTGAGTGTTCATATGGATAATTCACAATGTCTTGATTGTGGTGTTTGTGTGTGTGTGTGTGTGTGTGTGCATATATATGAACCTCAGTGTCTGGGCTCTGTGTCTGTGTGTGTGTGTGTGTGTGTGTGTGGGTGTGTGTGTGTGCATATACATAAGTCTCAGTGTCTGGGCTGTGGTGTGTGTGTGCGTGTGGGTGTCTGTGTGCGTTTGTGTGCATATATATAAGTCTCAGTGTCTGGGCTGTGGTTTGTCTGTGTGTGTGTGTGTGCATATATATAGGTCTCAGTGTCTGGGCTGTGGTGTGTGTGCGTGTGTGTGTGTGTGCAGATATATATTTCTCAGTGTCTGGGCTGTGGTGTGTGTGTGTGCATATATATAAGTCTCAGTGTCTGGGCTGTGGTGTGTGTGTGTGTGTGTGTGCGTGTGTGTGCTTATATATATGTCTCAGTGTCTGGGCTGTGGTGTGTGTGTGTTTGTGATGTGAGTGTGCATATATGTAAGCGTCATTGTCTGAGCTGTGGTGTGTGTGTGTGTTTGTTTGTGTGTGTGTGTGTGTGTGTGTGTGTGTGTGTGTGTGTGTGTGTGTGTGTGTGCATATATATAAGTCTCAGTGTCTGGGCTGTGGTGTGTGTGTGTGCATGCGTGTGTGTTTGCATATATATAACTCTCAGTGTCTGGGCTGGGC
>NW_027141568.1:360000-362500 GCF_036365525.1 Heterodontus francisci
CAGCATCTATGCTCCAACACTCTGCTCCGCACCTGAAGCTAAAGACCAGTTCTATGAACAACTCCATAACATCATTAGCAGCATCCCCAACACCGAACACCTATTCCTGCTGGGGGACTTTAATGCCAGGGTTGGGGCCGACCATGACTCATGGCCCTCCTGCCTTGGGCGCTATGGCGTTGGAAGGATGAATGAGAACGGGCAGAGACTGCTTGAGTTGTGTACCTATCATAACCTCTGCATCACCAACTCGTTCTTTCACACTAAACCCTGTCACCAGGTTTCATGGAGGCACCCAAGATCACGTCGTTGGCACCAGCTAGACCTCATTGTCACAAGGCGAGCCGCCTTAAACAGTGTTCAAATCACACGCAGCTTCCACAGTGCGGACTGCGACACCGACCACTCCCTGGTGTGCAGCAAGGTTAGACTCAGACCAAAGAAGTTGCATCATTCCAAGCAGAAGGGCCACCCGCGCATCAACACGAGCAGAATTTCTCACCCACAGCTGTTACAAAAATTTCTAAATTCACTTGTAACAGCCCTTCAAAACACTCCCACAGGGGATGCTGAGACCAAGTGGGCCCACATCAGAGACGCCATCGATGAGTCAGCTTTGACCACCTACGGCAAAAGTGCGAAGAGAAATGCAGACTGGTTTCAATCTCATAATGAAGAGCTGGAACCTGTCATAGCCGCTAAGCGCATTGCACTTTTGAACTACAAGAAAGCCCCCAGCGATTTAACATCCGCAGCACTTAAAGCAGCCAGAAGTACTGCACAAAGAACAGCTAGGCGTTGCGCAAACGACTACTGGCAACACCTATGCAGTCATATTCAGCTGGCCTCAGACACCGGAAACATCAGAGGAATGTATGATGGCATGAAGAGAGCTCTTGGGCCAACCATCAAGAAGATCACCCCCCTCAAATCTAAATCGGGGGACATAATCACTGACCAACGCAAACAGATGGACCGCTGGGTTGAGCACTACCTAGAACTGTACTCCAGGGAGAATGCTGTCACTGAGACTGCCCTCAATGCAGCCCAGCCTCTACCAGTCATGGATGAGCTGGACATACAGCCAACCAAATCGGAACTCAGTGATGCCATTGATTCCCTAGCCAGCGGAAAAGACCCTGGGAAGGACAGCATTACCCCTGAAATAATCAAGAGTGCCAAGCCTGCTATACTCTCAGCACTACATGAACTGCTATGCCTGTGCTGGGACGAGGGAGCAGTACCTCAGGACATGCGCGATGCCAACATCATCACCCTCTATAAAAACAAAGGTGACCGCGGTGACTGCAACAACTACCGTGGAATCTCCCTGCTCAGCATAGTGGGGAAAGTCTTTGCTCGAGTCGCTCTGAACAGGCTCCAGAAGCTGGCCGAGCGCGTCTACCCTGAGGCACAGTGTGGCTTTCGTGCAGAGAGATCGACTATTGACATGCTGTTCTCCCTTCGTCAGATACAGGAGAAATGCCGTGAACAACAGTTGCCCCTCTACATTGCTTTCATTGATCTCACCAAAGCCTTTGACCTCGTCAGCAGACGTGGTCTCTTCAGACTACTAGAAAAGATCGGATGTCCACCAAAGCTACTAAGTATCATCACCTCATTCCATGACAATATGAAAGGCACAATTCAACATGGTGGCTCCTCATCAGAGCCCTTTCCTATCCCGAGTGGTGTGAAACAGGGCTGTGTTCTCGCACCCACACTTTTTGGGATTTTCTTCTCCCTGCTGCTTTCACATGCGTTCAAATCCTCTGAAGAAGGAATTTTCCTCCACACAAGATCAGGGGGCAGGTTGTTCAACCTTGCCCGTCTAAGAGCGAAGTCCAAAGTACGGAAAGTCCTCATCAGAGAACTCCTCTTTGCTGACGATGCTGCTTTAACATCTCACACCGAAGAATGCCTGCAGAGTCTCAACGACAGGTTTGCGTCTGCCTGCAATGAATTTGGCCTAACCATCAGCCTCAAGAAAACGAACATCATGGGGCAGGATGTCAGAAATGCTCCATCCATCAATATTGGCGACCACGCTCTGGAAGTGGTTCAAGAGTTCACCTACCTAGGCTCAACTATCACCAGTAACCTGTCTCTAGATGCAGAAATCAACAAGCGCATGGGTAAGGCTTCCACTGCTATGTCCAGACTGGCCAAGAGAGTGTGGGAAAATGGCGCACTGACACGGAACACAAAAGTCCGAGTGTATCAGGCCTGTGTCCTCAGTACCTTGCTCTACGGCAGCGAGGCCTGGACAACGTATGCCAGCCAAGAGCGACGTCTCAATTCATTCCATCTTCGCTGCCTTCGGAGAATACTTGGCATCAGGTGGCAGGACTATATCTCCAACACAGAAGTCCTTGAAGCGGCCAACACCCCCAGCTTATACACACTACTGAGTCAGCGGCGCTTGAGATGGCTTGGCCATGTGAACCGCATGGAAGATGGCAGGATCCCCAAAGACACATTGTACAGCGAGCTCGCCACT
>NW_027141568.1:375000-377500 GCF_036365525.1 Heterodontus francisci
TATATAAGTCTCAGTGTCTGGGATGTGGTGTGTGTGTGTGTGTGCGAATATATAACTCCCAGTGTCTGGGCTGTGGTGTGTGTGTGTGTGTGTGCATATATATAAGTCTCATTGTCTGGGCTGTGGTGCGGGTGTGTGTGTGTGTGTTTGTGTTTGTGTGCATATATATAAGTCTCAGTGTCTGTGCTGCGGTTTGTGTGTGTGTGTGTTTGTGTGTGTGTGTGTGTGTGCATATATCTATGTCTCAGTGTCTGTGCTGTGGTGTGTTTGTGTGTGTGCGTCTGTGTGTGTGTGTTTGTGTGTGTGTGCATATCTATAACTCTCAATGTCTGGGCTGTGTTGTGTGTGTGTGTGTGTGTGCACATATATAAGCCTCAGTGTCTGGGCTGCGGTGTGTGTGTGTGTGTGCATGTATATAAGTCACAGTGTCTGGGCTGTGGCGTGTGTGTGCGCATATATATATGTCTCAGTGTCTTGGCGGTGGTGTGTGTGTGTGTGTGTGTGTGTGTTTGTGTGGGCATATATTTAAGTCACAGTGTCTGGGCTGTGGTGTGTGTGTGTGCATATGTATAAGTCTCAGTGTCTGGGCTGTGGTGTGTGTGTCTGTGTCTGTGTGTGTGTGTGCATATATATATGTATCAGTGTCTTGGCGGTGGTGTGTGTGTGTGTGTGTGTGTTTGTGTGTGCATATATTTAAGTCTCAGTGTCTGGGCTGTGGTGTGTGTGTGTGCATATGTATAAGTCTCAGAGTCTGGGCTGTGGTCTGTGTGTGTGTGTATGTGTGTGTCTGTGTGCATATATTAGACTCAGTGTCTTGGCTGTGGTTTGTGTGTGTGTGTATGTGTGTGTCTGTGTGCATATATATATGTCTCAGTGTCTGGGCTGTGGAGTGCGTGTGTGTGTGTGTATGTGTGTGTGTGTGCATATATTTATGTCTCAGTGTCCTGGCTGTGGTGTGAGTGTGTGTGTGTGTGTGCATATATATAAGTCACAGTGTCTGGGCTGTGGTGTGTGTGTCTGTGTGTGTGTGTGTGTGTGTGTGTGTGTGTGTGTATGTGTGCATATATATATAAGTCTCAGTGTCCGGGCTGTGCTGTGAGTGTGTGTGCATATATATAAGTCTCAGTGTCTGGGCTGTGGTGTGTTTGTGTCTGTGTGTGTGTGTCTGTGTGTGTGCGTGTCTTTGTGTGTGTGTGTGTGTGTGTGTGTCTGTGTGTGTGTGCATAAACATAAGCCTCATTATCTGGGCTGTGCTGTGTGTGTGTGTGTTCATATATATAAGTCTCAGTGTCTGGGTCATGGTGTGTGTGTCTGTGTCTGTGTGTGTGTGTGCATATATATAAGTCTCAGTGTCTGGGCTGTGGTGTGTGTGTGTGTGTATGTGTGTGTGTGTGTCTGTGTGTGTGTGCATAAACATAAGCCTCATTATCTGGGCTGTGGTGTGTGTGTGTGTGTGCATATATATAAGTCTCAGTGTCAGGGCTGTGGTGTGTGTGCGTGTGTATGTGTGTGTGTGTCTGTGTGTGTCTGTCTGTGTGTGTGTGCATATTTATAAGTCTCATTGTCTGGGCTGTGGTGCGGGTGTGTGTGTTTGTGTTTGTGTGCATATATATAAGTCTCAGTGTCTGTGCTGTGGTTTGTGTGTGCGTGTGTTTGTGTGTGTGTGTGTGTGTACATATATCTATGCCTCAGTGTCTGTGCTGTGGTGTGTTTGTGTTTGTGTGTGTGTGTTTGTGTGTGTGTGTGTGTGGGTGTGTGTGTGTGCATATCTATAACTCTCAGTGTCTGGGCTGTGTTGTGTGTGTGTGTGTGCACATATATAAGCCTCAGTGTCCGTGCTGCGGTGTGTGTGTGTGTGTGCATGTATATAATTCACAGTGTCTGGGCTGTGGCGTGTGTGTGCGCATATATATATGTCTCAGTGTCTTGGCGGTGGTGTGTGTGTGTGTGTGTGTGTGTGTTTGTGTGTGCATATATTTAAGTCACAGTGTCTGGGCTGTGGTGTGTGTGTGTGCATCTGTATAAGTCTCAGTGTCTGGGCTGTGGTGTGTGTGTCTGTGTCTGTGTGTGTGTGTGTGCATATATATATATGTCTCAGTGTCTTGGCTGTGGTGTGAGTGTGCGTGCAAATATGTAAGTCTCAGTGTCTGGGCTGTGGTGTGTGTGTGTGTGTGTGCGAATATATAAGTCTCAGTGTCTGGGCTGTGGTGTGTGTGTGCATATATATAAGTCTCAGTGTCTTGGCTGTGGTGTGAGTGTGCGTGCAAATATGTAAGTCTCAGTGTCTGGGCTGTGGTGTGTCTGTGTGTGTGTGTGCGAATATATAAGTCTCAGTGTCTGGGCTGTGGTGTGTGTGTGCATAGATATAAGTCTCAGTGTCTGGGACGTGGTGTGTGTGTGTGTGTGTGTGTGTGCGTGTGTGTGTGTGTGTGTTTGCATATATATAAGTCGAAGCGTCTGGGCTGTGGTGAGCGTGTGTGCATATATATAAGTCTCAGTG